>NC_056731.1:1606669991-1606731861 GCF_019279795.1 Protopterus annectens
TTGAATAGTCACATGAAATCAAAAATGACAATTATTTCACAGAAGTCTGTAGCATACATCAGAAAATGACAGAGATAGGCATTTCAAGTTTTACTGAATTAACACAGGCTACGTTCAGTAACTGTGACTGGTGGATGAACACTCCACATTTTGTGGACCTTATTAGCTGAAATGGCATTATATGAGGAACATCTTGATCTAAACTCTGTAGCCCATTGTAAATAAAGGTGAGGTGCATAAAGCTGTTTGTAGCTGTTGTAGAATCTGCAAATTTCTGCGTAAGGCTACGTTTTACATTCTGCTTAAGTTAAGCAGAATGTAAAACGGAGCCTTAAGCTTCAGCATTTCAGTAGCTAAAGTAAAACGGAAGCTTACCTGTTGTTGTTTTGAGTCTGGCAGGCAGTTCATAGGTTCATAGGTTCATACTAGGCTATCTGCCCAAGGGCATTTATAAGCCTAGCCCATAGTTATGTGGCTTTCACACCTTTAGTTTGAATAAAAACTATGCCTATCATTTTGCTGTGCCTCTGTCAAGCAGTGACACTGAAGTAATCCCTGGGGTATATCTGCAATCTCCCATCTATTGGTCAAGATTCCTCTTGAACAAGGCCAGAGAGGTGCTCTGCCTCACATGTACCGGGATTTTGTTCCACAGCATAGGGAGTCTCTGGGTGATGAATCTGTCCCTCCAGCACGTTCTATTTATAAACGTGTCAAGGTTTAAGTCTCCCACCCTTGTGGTTCTGAGGGATCTAGATTTTTTGATAAAGAGCGCACTTTCGTGTTTAAATTCGGCGCATGCGTCTGTTTTGTTACAGGTCTTTTGCAGCTGTATGATTCCGACACAGCGGCACCCGTGCCCGTCCCCAAAACATAACATACCATTCCTCCTTACAGTAGACTCTCGAACCACAAAGTAACGTTTTTTTTTTTTTTTTTAAACTGTCTTAGTAAGTGGGAGGACGCTGAGCCCCCTCCCCCATAGTTACGGCTTACAGTTACACTACAGCAGGGCACCGAGAAGAGCGCAAACTTTGTTAATTAAAATAAATAAAAACTGTGCCTTTTAAGAGGCTGGCCTTTACAGTGCCCTAGGCGGTCGGCTAGTTTGCCTATGCCTAAGGCCGGCCGTGCTAATGGTAAACAGGTGAACCTTAACTGATTTACAGAACAGCCTCCTTTTAGAGAGACAAAAGACATCTTGGCAGTGCTGACTGCATTTGGCTGAAAGCCTCTGGCTGACACCAGGCTGACAGTATAGTCCATTTGGCTACTAAAAACTTCTAATGATAGGTATAGTGGACTCTTCAAGGTTCCACAGCAGGTCTGGTGACAGGAATTTCCATTGTGGAATCAGAATTGTATCTTCCAGACTGCAAGGAGGAGGTGCTTCAAATGTGGCTGAACCAATGGAACTTGCAGTCTTCACAGCAGAAAAAAACTCAGAATAGATAACCAGGGATGTCTTAATCATAATGAGACAAACAGAATCAGTCTGCCTCTGTCCTGGATTGTTATCCACAATGTTCTGGGGGATCAGGGGTGAATGGACAAAGTAAGTCGCTGCTCCAGAGTATGCAAAAATCCATCCATGTGGCAAGGAAAAAGTACAGTTATATACACTTACCATAAATGTAGATGTTCGAGTGTATTCACTGTTGCAGTCATCACATTTGTGTTATCTGCTTGCAGGTAGCCCTCAGTCGGCCTGATTTTCAAAGCCTTGGGTTCTGCATCGGTTGCTGTCGCATCTTCTATGACATGAGGTAGTCAGTGGTACAAAACATGTAGTCAACGCCATTACATCAGTTTTTGTTGTCCCAGATGTCAGGTGCCCCCATAATGGGAAGCAATTATATACAAGGTTACACCTCCAACAAAAAAGCAAATACACCAGAAAACTAAGCATAGTAAACAAGAATAGAGGTATAGTGAATAGAAATCTGAGGGCTGGAGGGAGGGTAACCAGGACTGCAACAGTGAATACACTCGAACATCTACATTTATGGTAAGTGTACACAACTGTATTATGTTCTTCGTGTTTCACTGTTGCAGTCATCACATTTGGGTAGACCCCCAAAATTAATGATGGGAGGAGGTAATTAGATAGCATTAGGACCAGCAATAAGGCCCTGCAAGACTGCAGTGGCAAAGCCAGCTCTGGATTTAGAAAAATTTGGCAAGTGGTAATGCTTGGTGAAGGTATGTACAGAACTTCAGGTAGCAGCTTCTAGGATGTCCCTGGTAGGGACACCTCTGAGAAAGGCTGCAGAGGTAGATGCAGCCCTGGTTGAATGTGGTCTTATCCCCTGTGGGGTAGGTTTTCCATGGTGCTTATAGCAGAAATTAATGCAATGGCCTATCCACTTAGAAATGGTTTGCTTTGAAATGGCCTTCCCCTCTGCCCCTGCAGCAAATGCATCCAGCAGCTGTTCAAATTTCCTGAGAGGTTTAGTCCTGTCCAAGTAAAATCTAAGCTGTCCGTGCACGTCCAAGGAGTTCAGTATTCATTCCCCTTTGTTCTGTGGATTAGAAAAGAAGGTTGGCAAATGAATGGACTGATTAAGGGCCACACTAGATACCACCTTGGGCATAAAGGAAGGTATGGTCCTGAGGGACACAACTGTCTGCCTGAAAGATGATGAAAGGTTCCACTGCCATGAGGGCCTGTAATTCAGACACCCTTCTTGCAGAAGTGATGGCTAGAAGGAAGGCCGTTTCCCAAGAAGGGAATTTCAACTCTGCATTTACAGCTGGCTCAAAGGGATGTACAGTGAGCTTTTCCAATACAAAGTTAAGGTTCCAGGCTGGAGTAGGGGCTCTCCTGGGTGGTCTTAAGTTTTTGGCCCCTCTGAGGAATTGCTTCAGCAGTGGATGAGAGAAGAGGGGTGGGCTCGGTATTGTAATGTGCTGAAATGGCTGAGGCATGAATTTTGATGGAAGAAAAAGAAAGGCCCCTGTGAAGCATCTCAGTTAAGTATTGAAGAATATGAGGTAAATTGGGCACAGTTGTGCCCATCCCCTGAGTTTGGCTCTAGGAACAGAATCTTTTCCATTTTTCAGCACAGGATTTTCTAGTACTAGGCCTCCTTGCCTCCAGAATGACATCCATCACTTGCTTACTGAGGGATGGTAACGGAGAGATCAGGTAATTAGCCAGGCTGCAAGGTTTGGGGGTTTGAAACTGTGGTTTCAGAATCTGGCCCTCCTGCTGGGACAGCAGGGCAGGGGTCTGTGGCAGGTGCCATGATGCCAGCAGTGACACAATGCGCAAGAGGAGGTACCAGTGTTGGCGTGGCCAGTCTGGTGCAAATCAATATTGTCCTTGGTTTGTCCTGTTTGATCTTTAGTAGCACTTTGGAGAGGAGAGGCAGAGGGGGAAAGGCATAAACTGACAGGTTTTTCCAGCTGAAGGACAGGGCATCCACTTTCCAAGCTTGTTTGTGGGGAGTCCTTGTGCAGAATTTGTCCAAATTGGTAGTTCTGAGTGGAGGCAAACAGGTCTACCTCTGGGCTCCCCCATTTGTTTCTCAACATGTTGAATATCTTTGGTTCCAGTTTCCACTTGTGTGGGTCCATGAGATTTCTGCTTAGGTCATCTGCCAGTGTATTTAGCTTTCCTGGCAGGAATTGAGCTTTAAGGTGCACGTGGTAGCTCAAGGCTGTGTTCCACAGAGCCATGACTAGTCAGCAGAGAGGGTATGAGTGAGTTCCCCCTGCTTGTTTATGTACCACATAACTGTGGTGTTGTCCATCTTTACCAATAATTGTCCTGGAAGAATGTGGTCCTTGAAGGCTGTCAGAGCAATCTGTACAGCTAACATTTCTTTTTGATTGATATGCAGATGCATTTGACTTGGGTTCCATTTGCCCTGAATGCACTGCCCTGCAAAGTGAGCCCCCCATGCATAGTCTGATGCATCTGTTGTTAGGGTTTGGGCAGCACGGGGTAGAGTGAATGGCAGTCCCTTGTTTTGGTGGCAGGCCTCTGATCACCAAAGGAACTCTATCTTTAGACAAGGTATGATAGGAATCATTGATTCTAGATCCTGAGAATGTTGACACCATAGGCTTTTTAGATACCATTGTAGTTTCCTCATATGAAGTCTTGCATATGGAATTAGTAGAATGCAAGAGGCCATGAACCCCAAGGCTTGCAGTATTTTCCTTGCAGATAGCTGGATCTCTGTGGCCAGTAGTTTGAAGTAGGTTGTCAAATGAACTTGTTTCTCTGGCGTGAGGTAGGCCATCTGGGAAGTTGTATTTAATTGCTCCCAGGAATACAATTTGTTGGCAGGGTACAAGATGTGATTTCTTTTTGTTTATGGTGTACCCCAGAGAAGTTAGTAATTTCTTTACAAATGCCAGCTGATTTAATAGTATGTCCTGGCTTTCTGCCTGAATTAGACAATCGTCCAGGTAAGGGTATATCTGAATATTTCTTTGCCTGCAAAATGCAATGACTGGAGATAGGCACTTTGTGAATACCCTGGGCGCAGTAGACAAGCCAAAGGGCAGTGCATTGAACTAACAGTGCATGTAGCCTGCTCTGAAGCGTAGGTATCTTCTGCAAGATTCCCTTATTGGGATGTGCAGGTAGGCTCTCTTTAAATCCAGTGTTGCCAACCAGGCATTTTTGCCTAGCATGAGAAGCAGCTGATTAAGAGTTAGCATCTTGAATTTTTTTCGGATTACCAAAAAAGGTGTTTAGGATAAATAGGTCCAGGATAGAACGCCAGGAATGGTCTTTTTTGGGTACCAGGAAAAGTCTGGAGTATAAACCTTGCCCCCATTCTTCTTCTGGGACAGGCTGAATAGCCCTGATGCTTAGAAGAGAGAGAACTTGCTTTTGAGCCTCTGCCCACTGATTTGGGGGTAAGTCTGGCCAACCGCTTGGGGTTGGTAACAAATGGAAGTGGAATCTGTATCCTTGGGAAACTATATTTAAAACCCATTTGTCCTGGGTAATGAGTTCCCAATTTTTTGCATGCAGGGCGATCTTTCCCCCTAAAGCAACAGTCAGTTGAGCAGGGCTTGGAAGGTTTAAAGTTAAGTCATTGAGACAGTTTACCATGGAGGGGGGGGGTTACTACTCCCTGCTTTGGAAGTGGGAGCCTCCCACTGCATAGGCCTGTGAGTACTGGGACTGAAGCCTGGGTGTTCTGCTGGATCTGGGTTTGGACTGAAGGCCTGGGAGAGGCAGGAAAGGACCAATTCTTAGAAGGCCAATGCCTACTAAATCTGGGAGGCTGTACTTGCAGGAAATTTTTAACAGTTTGCATAGATTCAGCTTTTTCCTCCATCTTTTTAAGTACTTCTTCTGCTTTGTTGCCAAACAGGTGGTCTTGGTTTAAGGGAGCATCCAGTAATTTAGCTTTAACATGATTTGGCAAGGATTGCTCCTTAAGCCAAGCATGCCTTCTAAGTACAGACTCAGTGACAGCAGCCCTGTAAGATGCTTCTATTGAATCAAAACCACATTGCAAAATATGTTTCCAACTTGTTCAGCAGAATGCATTAAATCCTGTAATTCTTTTATTTTTAGCACAGTCAGCAATCAACATCATTTTCTGTTTAAGCAATCCAATAATATGCTGCTGTTACTTTAACATATGAAACTGGCAGTTTAAGACCCTAATGGCCAAAGTTGCAGAAGTGTATACCTTCTTACCCCATCTATCCAGCGCCCTGGAATAAGAGGGGGTAGGGTTTTTGGCAGTAGCAGCCTTAATGCTCTTGGGTCCCTGTGAAATGGTCTCTGGATCCGCAGTAGGATTTTTAAAAAGGAACTTGTGAGAGTCAGGTACCCTGTAATACCTATCAGGTTTTCTGGGAGCAGGAGGTAAAGTGTCAGGGGCCAGGCTAGATTCCGAGAAGGCATCATCTACAATGTCCAACACAGGAGGGACAGCTAAAGGCCTGTATTGAGGCAGGAGTAAGAATTCCCTAAGCCTCTTTTTGGAGTTAGAGTAATCCTGGCTTTCCCAGCGGAAATGCTCCCCAAGAGTATGCAAGGTTTCACCAAAAGAGAAATCCTCAAGATGGGAAGCAGAGGGAATGGAGCCCTCTGCATCAGAATCCTCATAGGTAGATAAGGGCAAATCCTGGTCATCAGAGAAAACAGAAATTTCAGAATCCTGATCAGAAGAATCAGAAGGAAAATCAGTTCTAGGTCTCTTAGAGGGAGAAGGGTGGCTTCCCCTGATTAGAGTAATAATGCCTTCAGCCATTCTTATCATTTGTTTTTTAGGCACAGGGTCCTGACCATGCGGTCTGGGCCTTGGTTTTCTGGGCATAGATCGAGTTTTAGGCCATTAAGAAGAAGATGGAGTTGGTTTAATATGCACGTCAGTAGGCCTGAATACACCCTCAGAAGCCGGTGCCTGCACAGCAGCTCCGGACCCATCCAAGGTAGAGACATCCACAGGTTCCACAGTCGAAGAAGCATCTCGCGGCATACCGGACTCCGAATAGGTCTCAGTAGAGGCCTGCTAATCTGAAGTAACGGGTATCAAGGGCTTCAAAAGCACCTCACTGAGTACCGGCGATCTGGCGACTAGCTTAGGAGAAGCGTCGTTGGCAGCTTTGGACCTATGCAGTCTGTCTCTGTCTTTATCTTTGCATTTTTTCTGAATGTCGGTAGTCTGGTGGCTTACCGAAGTCATTTCTGGATAATTGAACCAAGTACCAAAATATTTAGATGCGAAAATGAACAGACAACGAATAGTACGAGGTTTGAATAAGCCACAAAACCGACAGCAAGGTACGTCGTGGTCTAGGCCTAAGCAAGGAATGCAGTACGATTGAAAATCTTTATAAGGTATTTGCTTTCCACAAGAAATACAATGTTAACTTTTACTGACATCGGTTTAGAGCAAGAAAAAGGATCCCCAACGGGGTTACTTAGCTTAGTTGAAGACTTCGGATCTAAAACTCGAAAACAAAAATTTCAGGAGTCTGCCGAGCGGCACTTGCGAACTGTTTTTGCTTTGGGCACCGTACGGCATGAAAGACTGATGTAATGGTGTCTGCTGCATGCTTTATACCCCTGACTACCTGATGTCATGGAAGATAAGACAGCAACCGACGCAGGACCCAAGACTTTGATAATCAGGCCGGCAGAGGGCTACCTGCAAGCAGATAACCCAAGTGTGATGACTGCAACAGTGAAACACGAAGAACATCTTGGGAAGAACAGGGATATAACAGTTTGAGTGGTGTATAAATAAGCCTGCCACTGGGGCGATCCACAGTCTTGTGTACCAAGACATTCTGAGCTGATGGAATGTTGTAGAGCCAAAGCAGCAGCCTTTGTTTTGGTGCAATCTACCACACCATCATGGCTTAACAGCACAGCTAGTAAGACAAGGTACTCCCTTGTTTGCCAATGTATCACATAACTGTGGTATTGTCTATGGTCAGATTGAGGATGCACAGTGGCAACACAGCACTCAAGAATTGCAGGTTGTAAAGGACAGCTAACACTTCTTTGACGCTGATGTGTCTTGTTTCAATCTCTCAAGGTGCAATGTACACTTTGGGCCCATGTATATGCTCCCAAGGCTTAGGTTCAAGGTTTCCATCATCAAGGTCTGCTCTTTCCTTTCAGATGCACAAACAACATCCCTTGGTTGGCCCTCACAGAGTAACTCACCAATGAGATTCCCTGTGAATCATGAAAATAAGAGAAAAGTGGATGCAGGTAATGACACCATAGAATGACCCTTGCAGTTTTGGAAGGGAAATCACAGCCTGGGAAAAGAAACGGACTAGAATTACTGCTTTTTCTTCTGGTAGAACTTTGCAGTCCTTTATATTCAGAACAACTCTCAGAAAACACTTGATTTTTGAGGGGCGAGACATGTTTTTTCAAATTAACAGAGATCCTTAGTCTGGTTAAGCAATGAATGGCATAATTCAGTGTGCTTTTCAGCAGCTCCTGGGACTTTCACTGGATAACAGTCATTAAAGCTCATAAAAATGTGAATCTTCTGAAACAGGAGACTGAGTCTAAGCATTTGGGGAACAGCCTGGGATCAGTGGAAAGTCCAAAATGCAAAAATGAGAGCTGGAAATGCTCTGAACTTGTTAGAACTGAGGCATTTTTTGCATTCTTTGTAAAGTGGATCATGTAGGTAAGTATTCCTTCATGTCCAGAGTAACCATAACAGCCCCTGAAAGAACAGAATGCTGAGAAGACATTTAAAATTGTTGATTACTAGAAAGTTCATTGAATTTTGATAAATCCAAGCTTGGTCTCCAAGGAGTGTCATTCCTTAAAAGTAAAAAGAGCATGGAGTAAAAACCCTTGTCCTGGTTTGCGAGGTGAGAGTCCCTTTGCACCTTGATGTTAACATGTCTTAAAACTGTCTCTGCTAGGAAAATCTGAACTGACAAAACAGGAACCAGCTTATGAAGGGAAAACCTGTCCAGAATTCTATTTTGTAGCCTGAAACAGAGTTCCCTCATGCAATAGGCCATACTCAGATCACAACTGCCACATTCTGAAAAGGAAAAACATGACTCCGAACTGATGAGGGAAGTAAAGAATCATGTTTGAACTGAGAGGCACCTTCTTTACTAGGCAGAGGACCACTGCCCTGTTGGACTGCCTACCTTGGGGCCCTTAGCAACTCTACACTGGCTCTTGCCAAACACTTTCATCTGTTTGAACTGCTGGCCACAAGACTGTTTATGACAGAACGGCCATGGCTCTATAGAAAAGTTTTCATCACAGCCTAAGGAGGAGGAGGGAAATTACTGCCTGTATGTACTGTTTTGTCTTCTCTTCTAATTTTGCAAATGATTCTTGGGATGGAGGTCTGAAAAGAAATTTGTCTGGCAGTACATTCAACAACTGCATTTGTCACCATCAAGTATGACCTGTATCTAAGCTACACATACCTCTTAACCATGTCAGGGGGCCACCCCAGCTCAGGCATTAATGGTATAACAACAATATTTAACTGCATGCAGAACACAGTCTGTAAAAGTTTTGAAAGATGCTGTTAGCACAGTGTCAGATATCACCCTGCATGTGTCGTTGACCTATTCTATAATGCCTTCATGGCACTGGAGCATATGGGTTGATCAGTTAACTGCCCTGATTCTTAGAATGGCTGAAATTCTGTCTCTTTCTATCTAAAGCTGTGCAAGATGCAACAGCTTTCCTAAATGAGAAAAGTATTACTGACTGGCACCAACTCTGACCCTGCTGCCTCCAAAGAAATGTTGGCAGAGTTATTCATTCGACTCGTATATAGGTACATTGTCTAACTTGGTAGCACTAGTCATGCCTCCTAAGCATGAAGGTGGGAAATGTCACATTCTAAGGTGCACTAAAATACATCTTCAAAAGGTTGCATTACCTGAGGAATGCATATTAACTAGGTCTCCTTTATTTCCAGTAATTCAAGGTAGCATTTCTGCAAGCCAAACAGCTCTTTCAACCCCATCTAAAGTATACCTACATTAAATTCAATGCTTTCCAGAAGGATACATCTTCAAGCAGGAAGGAGGGGCCAGAGGAATATCCAAAGGTTGAGTGATCTACAAAGCATAAGCTAGGCCCTACTCTTCTACTTCTGAGCTGAAGGAGAGCTCTGCTGAGGGCACTTTCCTCCTTTTCAGTTGGGAACAATATCGGAGGTAAAAAAAAAAAAAAAAAATCCCTACAGGCAGTGGCATCATAGGAATTCTCTGTGAGACATCCATCTAACAATAGTTCTACACGTTTATCAAACATCAAACACTATCTGTAATACTGTCAGTATTTGGCAATGACAGAAATGTAATTACTTAAACTGGAAGCAAGTTACTCCCGACCTTTTAGGGGTGGTAAGCAACATTCCTCCACTACACCTACATATGCTGAGGTGGTTAACAAAACTTACCGAAGCCCTTCAGACATCTTTATAACAAACCTTGACCAGTTAGAAGCATTACTACAACTGCGCCTATGCAAACACTCTCCACTAGACCACCTCCAAGCAGAGCCACTATTGTTGTAAGCCTACACCATTCAGGACCTCAAAGCCTTCAGCTACCCCCAGTAAAGCCTTAGTTGCTGTTGACTGCATAATTAAGCTCACAGACTCTGCTCTCACTAGGATGGACAAGGATGGGTTAAACAGAAAGCTGTCCCTGTGATGCCAAGATCTGTGACATCACTAGGAACTTCAGAATTCTTCACTGGCTTAACTACAACAAAGATCTTGTGGATGCTCATGTGGGTGTGAATGATCCTAGGCACTCTACTAAATGGGAGATAGAGAGAGAGATTATCAAGCTCGCCATGCCTGTGTCTGTGGCAGGCTAGACTGCAATATTTTACTATCTCCGAGAATAACTCGGAAGTCTGAAGACAAGATCATTGCCTTCAACACCTGGCTGGATAACAGGTGTCATTCCAAGGGGATTCAGTATATGGCAATATGGGCACAATGGTTAACAGGCTAACCAAGTTTGCTAGAGACATACAGCATCTGCCCCCTCCCCTTGTCTTTTGCATACTGGTTAAAGCTCAGTAGCCACAAACAGCATCAGCCTAAACTTAGGTGAGTAAAAACATGCCACCAGTGGCTAGGCAAGCCTCAGAGGGAAGGAAGGGGGGGGGGGTAATACTGCAGCATATAGAAGAGAGGGACATGTACAGTTATGGTACGATTTTACACAACTATTCTATGTCCTTCTATTCATATGCTGTGGTATCCCTAATATGAGGGAGAGTACCAAAGCTCATGCAGAGGAAGAACTGGGTGGAGAAGCCAAAGCACTCTCCACAAAGTCATGCAAAATAACTTTGGCAAAACCAGCCCTGTACCTGCAAATGACATCTAGTTTATAGTGTTTAGCGAAGGTATGAAGAGAAGGACAAGGTAGCTGCCTCCAGGATAGAGCAAGTGTCTAACCCTTTGAAAAAAGCTCCAGAGGAAGACAATACCCTACTGGAATGTCCCCTAACCGGAGAGGAGAGATTCTTTCCATTGGCAATATAGCAGAAGGAGATAGTTTTTGAAATCCAAGAGGAGATGGTCTGCTTGGAAACAGGTTGACCCAGGGCCCTTGTGTGATAGGAAACAAACCGGTGTTCAAACTTACAAAAAGGTTTTGTTTTGTTCAAATACTATCAGAGTTGCCTTTGCATGTCTAGTTTGCAGAATCCTCTCACTGAAGGATTGAGGAGAAGGGAAAAAGGTTGGAAGGTTGACAGCCTGACTGACAGACAACTCATTGACTACCTTAGGCATAAAAGAGGGATTAGTGTGTAAGGAGACCCTATCCTATAGAAGACTGTGAAGGGGAGGAAGACATCAGAACTTGTAACTCAGATACCCTTCTGGCAGAAGTAATGGCCGTGAGAAGAACAGTTTTACAGGTGCAATGTTGCAGAGAGGAGGAACTTGCTGCCTCAAAGGGGGCCAGGATAAGGTTCTCTAGCACAAAACTGAAATCTCAAGGGGGAGGAACTGGTTTCCTTGGTGGTCTGATGTGAAGGACGACTTTTAAGAAGAGTTTAACTTGCAACCTGGAAGCTAAAGGGGAAGACATAGGCAGACGTGCAGAAATAGCAGAAAGATGGGCTTTAATTGAGGAGTAAGACATCCCACTCTTCTTTAATTCACACAGATAGGACATGGCCACTGGAACATCCACTAACAGTGGTTGCACGCCCTTTTTGAAACACCAGATGGAAAACCTCTTTCATTTGGAAATGTAGGATTTCCTCGTTGTGGGTTTTCTGGCCTCCTGCAGAACTTGAAGCACCTCCTCAGAAAAAAAGGTGTCTGAAGACAATCAAAATCCTATTACCCACAGAGTCAGATTTAGAGTTAACATCTGTGGTTATGCTAGAGTTCTCCTTTTCTGTGTGAGTTGGTCCATTCTGTGGGATAACTAGTGGTGATTGCCCTTGGCTAAATGCAGAAGAAGGGGGAACCAATGCTGCCTTGGTCAAAAGGGGGTCACGAGCAAGACTTTTGTTTACTCCCACTGGATTTTTCATCAGAACCTTTTGGAGAAGTGGGAAGGGGGGAATGCATACAGAAACATCTCCTTCCAAGAGGAAGACAGAGCATCCACCTTCATTGCCAAGGGATGTGGGACCCTGGCACAAAATTTAGGAAGTCTGTTCATGGTGGAGGCAGAGAGATCTATCTGAGGTATATTCCATCGATGGACCATGTCCAGAAACACATCCCTGTAACATCCATTTGTGGGATTGAGTCATGGACCTACTGAGTGCATCTGCCACATCATTCCGAGTTGACAGAATATAGATAGCCTAAAGGGAGATTTGACTCTGCAAAGCTGGTCTGCACAGCAGAAAAGACTTTGTCCCTCCCTGTTTGTTGACATACCAGAGGACAGTGGTATTGTCTGTGAACCAGCTTAGGACCCATGGAGAAAGCATTGGCTTGAAGGATTGGAGGGGGAAAATCAAGGACCTCATCTCCTTTATATTGATGTGCTCCCTCGAATGGCCTGGAGACCAGGCATCCCTGACCTTCCGGGATTCCAGTGCTGCTCCCCATCCTAGGTCTGAAGCATCCATGTAATGCTCCTGAGTGGGCAGAGGTGGTTGTAAGGGTAGACCTGGGTTCCCTGCAACCTGAAAAATCCACCACTTTAACCCCTTTTTCAAGCAAAGAAGGAGTGGGATAACAAATTCTAGAGGATGAGAGTGTTGCCTCCAAACTGTCCTCGAGAACCACTGGAATTTTCTCGTGTGTAACGTGGCAAAAGGGAGCATGAGGATCATGGAGACCATGAACCCCAAGAGCCATAGAAGCTCCCTGGCAATCAGGGAATGGAGAAGCAAGAGGTCCTGGAAGTAGGACCTTCTGTAGAGGTAAGGAGACTAGCATCCTGTCTGACTGAACCTGCACCCCAGGAAAATGTGGTCTTGGGAAGGGATCAGGGCAAATTTCTGATAGTTGATCGTGAACCCTAGACTCTCCAGAAGAGAGACTGTGAAGGAGATTCTCCTGAAGGGTGTCGGGAGAGGGGGCCTGGAGGAGAAGGTCATCTAGATAAGGGAAGATCTGTATGCCCTGTAGTCTGCAGCAGGATATGACAGCAGCTAAGCATTTTATGAAGACCCTCAGAGCCGTAGACAGTACAAAGGGCAAAGCACAGAACTGAAAATGTGAGGAGCAATAGAAAAGTGAAGAAATTTCCTGAACCGAAGGTGAATGGGGATACAAAGGTAGCCATCTCTAATGTCTAATGACATAATAAAGGCCTGGGGAAGAATGAGAGGACGAAGGGTGGGCAATGTTAGCATGCAAAAGGTGGGAAACTTAAGAAAGGTATTTAGGTGCGAAAGATCTAGAATAAGCCTCCAAGGGCCATCCTTCCTAGGAACCAGGAACATCCTAGAGTGAAATCTTTTTCCAGCTTGGCAGTGTGGGACTTCCTGAATAGTGCCTTGAGAAAGCAGGCTGGATGGGGAAAATATACCAATTGTTCTTTTGGAGATTGTGGGATGCCTCTGAAGGAGGGAAGAGTTTTCCAGACCATGAAATATCCTTGTCTGATGATGGATAGGACTAGAGAGTCTTGGGTTACCTGATTATAAGCAGGGAGAGAAAGAGAGGCAAAAAGACAACTGGGTTAATGGGCCTGGAAGTGGGTAGTCACAGACTACCTGGTTTAGTCTGAAAGAGCTGTTTCTGGGTGGGGGCAGAAAGGGCAAATTTAGATGGTAATTATTTCCTAAAGGTCTCTCTTACCTTTGGAAGACTGTGGCCTGGCCGGTTTCCTCACAGAGGCAGTTTCAGTAGGATAATTTTTCTGAATCCTGGGGGCAGGGGAAACAAAGACATGTTTTAGATCTTGGAGCTCCATGCACTTTTCTTGTAAAGATTTAAAAAGTTCTGCAGCCAAGGTACCAAACAAGGCCTTGTTGCCCAGAGGGGCATCCATGATCTTTGCTTTAATATCATCAGGCAAAGGTTGGAGCCTGAGCCCTGAATACCTTCTCAGGACAGATCCAGATGCAGCTGCCCTTGCTTAGGCCACCACAGCATCATAACTGTATTTAATGGAGTACCTGGTAACCTGGGCAAAGGAAATAAGAATAGAGGAGAACTTAGCCTTGGTAGGAGAATCAGAGAACTCAGACAGAAGCTTTCCAGCGTCTGATAAAAGAACTAAGGAATATCTGGCCATATGAGTTTGATAATTAATTGCCCTGAAGACCAGAGTAGCAGAGGTATACATCTTTTCCCCTAACCGTTCCATGACTTTGCTCTCCTTGTCTGAGGGAAGCAGGGTGGCAGAAGGCAGCAATTTGGATCCCTTGTCTGCAGACACTGAAATGATAGCAGGGTCTGCAGAGGGGCATTTGAAGAGGAATTTTGAGTCCTCAGGCAGTTTATAAAATCCATCTGGGCACTTGAGAGCTAGAGGCTGGGAATCAGGGCTCTTTGAAGCAGCTGCAAAGGCATCCAAGAAGGCCGGCAGAACAGTGGGGATGGCAGATGGAGAATCCATCTGTAAGAGGTCATAGTACCACTTTTGAATGTCAGAAATTTGATAACGCTCCCACTTGAAGAACTCTCTCAGCTTCAGGATACACTCCCCAAAGGAGATATCCTCCCCAGGGAAATCTATGCCATTGGATTCCTTTTCTGGTGAGGCATAATCCAAAGGTGAAGAGATTCTGGCTGAATAAGCCAAGGATTCCTCCTCATCTGTGGAAACCTCCTCATTGGTCCTCTTTAAGGGAGTAGAGGGAGGAAAGGCAGGTGAAGGGATAGAGGGAGCTGAGCTCTGAGCATTCAAAAGGCCTTGGGAAAAGGCCTGCCAAACTTGAGTTTGTTCCTGGGAAACAGGTGAAACATGTTTAGTCTTATGCTTTTTCTTTTGTGGAGCTTCCGTGTGGTAGAAGGGCCAGACTTTGGCCTGCGCTTCACAATATCAGTGGGAAAATCCTTCTGCACGATGACTTGGGTGACGCCATGTGGGTCTTCAGTAATAAAGGCACTGGAAATAATAAAAAAAAACAATGGAAAAAGCTAAATGGAATGCATAGCTTTTATTTCAAACCGGTTTCAGCTAAAGCGCCTTCATCAGTGAAAAAAGTATATGTTACATAACAAAAATCACATAAATATTTATATGTAACCCCCAACCAATAGGAAACATGGTATGTTCCCGCTCCCAGTCCTGATTACATATATAATAAGTTAGACTCACAAAAATTAAAGCAAGAAAATAATTCCATAACAATGCAAACAAAATTTATATGTATGAAAATACATATGTATATTAGAAATATATCTAATAAATAATAAGAATAGAGACAGGAATATGGGCATCGATACTGTCTGGAGTTTAGCCAAATGTAAACCAAAGGTACTGGAAAATACAAATGGATAGAAACAATTTGTAATATGACCAACATGAACATAACGTAACTGTTTATGGATAATGTTGTATCCCTAAATATACACAAAATGGTGAAAACAGCAAGTGTAAGGAATCCAATATAACCGGCAATGATACACAGAAATTGAAAACCAAAATATAGGTACAAAATAATCATTGCAAAACACAGTGGATAAATACAATTGTAGAGAAAATACTTAGTAATAATATTAAGCAAACATATGACTAAATGTTAATATTATGGTATACATAATAATGTATAAAAATAAGTTTTTTGTAATCCACAAATATAAAGATGCAGATTATAATCATACGTATAATATAAGTAAGGCATGGCACAGAATCCCATTAACTGGAAAACATTATGAGGAAAATATTTTTTACAAATGATCATTTAAGCCTGGGGGAAATAATGCCCCCAGGGTAATAATCCAATATTTCTCCTTGTGATTGAGAATACTGTGCCATCCTTGTGAATTGCTTCTATCCCCAATGATTTTGTCAATGATCATAAATCTGAACTGAGCATTCTGATGTTTCAGAGTATGCCTATAAAGAGCATTGGTTTCCTTTTTATTTTTAATGTCACTCTTGTGTTCATTCATACGGGTTCTAAGGGACCGAGAGATTTGTCCAACATAAAAGGCTGAACATTGGCAAGTAGCCAAATACACCACCCAGCTACTACTACAGTTACCAAAAACTTTAGATTCATACACTCTGCTGGTGTTCCTACTGGTAAATTGTTTAAGTTTGCTGACTTGTTTGCAAGACCCACAGTGTCCACAGGGAAAACTGCCCAACAATTCATTTCCGGACATAGTCATTTGTTTGTATATAGCTCCACCACTTTCTTTGTTCTTGAAATGAGAGAACAAAGAACCCAATGTTTTACCACGTCTGTATGTAAAGTGGCACTGTGGACCCTAAAGATGTCTGAGCTGGTCATTGGCCAAGAGAATGTTCCAGTGTACATTAATTATACTTCTGATAGCATTATGATTTCTGCCATAGGTGGTAACAGACCTGATGGTTGATTTGGATTGATCTGTGTCCCGTGCTTTATATTGTAATAATGTGTTCCTATCTGCCTTGGTAGACCATTCACATGCCCTGACAATATCTTGATGTTTATAACCTCTATCAACAAATCTATTGAAAAGATCTAAATTGGCTCGTTCGTAATCTTGTTGTGTTGAGCTTATGCGTTTAATACGCATAAATTGTGATTTGGGTATGTTGCGGATGGTGTGGCGTGGGTGCATACTTGAAGCATGGAGTAAAGTATTATATTGGGGGTATTTGCGATATGTCCTAGTACTAAGAGTGTGATCCATATTTCTAGAAACAGTAACATCTAGAAAGTTGATGGTTTGTAGATGGTATGTGACAGTAAACTCAATCCCCCAAATATTGCCATTCAGATATTCAACAAATTCCCGTAAGTATGTAGCATCTGCACGCCACACCATCCAGCAACCATACCGGAACGGCCTCCAGGCTCACATCAGCCTCGGGAAAGACATCCAGGTCCAAGGGAGCAGAAGGTACATCAGGCTGTGGCTTACTCGACTTTTTGGGTTGTGGCTCGTCTGAAGGGCCCAATGCCACCTCCATATCACATGCAAGATGCTTAAGGCATTGATTCTCCAGATATTATTTCAGGGAAGCTAAACGGCTGCAAAGGGTTTTGGGTATGAAGTCCTTACAGATAGCACAAATGGTATGGTCGTGGTCGTGGTCTGGGCCTACGCAAAACAAGCAAAGATCGTGCTCATCCTTATGTGGAATCTGCTTCCACACTGACACTTGTCCTTCCTAGTTGATAAGCAATCACAGTCAGAAACAGTAGACAAAAAAATTAAAGAAAAAACACAACAGGGTACTTATCTGAACCAAAGTTAGCAACTTCATTGACGAGCGACAGCCGGCGCAGGCAACTGAACAGGCTGTAGAAAAGTTCTCAGGTTGGTACATGTTGAGATCCGCTTTATACCAGAAGTCTCTTTATGGCCGACATACGTTTGCTGATGTGCGGCGTCACACATACCTCACAGCAGCTTTAGACTTTTGTATTCTGGCCAGACATACGGGTCCACCGGTGGAAGACTCCCGCATGTTATGGATACTGCAGCATATGACTAGGAGGTCATCAAGATGGTACCCAGATAACTGGGTAGCAGGTGCAGTGGGAAGCCTCTGAAGAGGATATACCAAAGGGCAACATTACTGTACCTTCTCTGTAGGAGACTATCATGAAAATCTAGTTGAGGTTGAAGGGTAGAAGCAGGAAAACAATGGCAACTTTGACTAAGGTAACTTGTAGACTGATGGGACAACTGGTCACTATATGCAGAAGCAACACAGGATGATATCCAGGAACCTTCTGTAGAAGGCTCACAGGAAAGACTGCTTTCAGTTCATACGAAAATTTTCAAAGGGAAAACACCTTTGATTTTACAGAGATACACATATTAAGATACATGAAAGATATACACCACAGAAAGTAAATAAGACTGAAACTGTTAATAAGACTGGTAAAATACAATTACAGTAAAAAAATAAAAATATCAGCACACACACAAAAACTTTGAAGGTAGACTGATAAATGGAAAGTCAATGTACAAAACAAGCAAATCAGTGATGACCCAAACTGATTTTATAGAGAATTGGGAAACAAAGCAAAAGGAATATAAACACATTGTGGAGAAGAACTTATGAAGAACCTGGATGCAACAAATAGGTTCATAGGTTCATACTAGGCTATCTGCCCAAGGGCATTTATAAGCCTAGCCCATAGTTATTTGGCTTTCGCCACCCCTTTAGTTTGAATAAAACTATGCCTATTATTTTGCTGTGCCTCTGTCAAGCAGTGACACTGAAGTAATCCCTGGGGTATATCTGCGATCCCCCATCCATTGGTCAAGATTCCTCTTGAACAAGGCCAGCGAGGTGCTCTGCCTCACATGTACCGGGATTCTGTTCCACAGCATAGGGAGTCTCTGGGTGATGAATCTGTCCCTCCAGCATGTTCTATTAATAACCGTGTCAAGGTTTAAGTCTCCCGCCCTTGTGGTTCTGAGGGATCTAGATTTTTTGAGGTGAAGCATATTCATCAAATCAGGGGTTGACATGGCCTTATCTGTCAGGCACAGGTCACCTCTGAGCAAGCGGTATGAGACTGAATAGAGCTGGAGTTCTTTCAGTCGGGCAGCATAAGACATATTTTTGAGACCCTTTATCCTTTTGGTGAGGAACTTTTGGGGCCTTTCCAGCTGCTGCAGGTGTCTGGTCAGATACATTCCGAATGGGGCATTGTACTCAATCATAGGTCTAATGAGTGATGAGTACAGGAGGGCGATGACCTCCCTTGATCTAGATGTGAATCCCTTCATGATCAGGTGGGCAATGTAGAAGGTTTTCCTAACTACTTTAGCAACATGAGTGTCAAGCGAAGGCTACTGTCAACCTGGGTCCCCAGATCCCGATGACTTCTTCTGTGCTCAGTGGATTGCCACCTATATGGTAGCTAGGGGTAACCTTGTTTTTCCCGAAGGGTATGACTATGCATTTCTTGGCATTTAACTTTAGGCCATGGCTCTGGCACCAGTTATCCATTTCTGTGAGGCCCTTCTGAAGGATTTCTGTGTCAGATGTGTTTTCGACTATGGCCCAGTTTGCAGTCATCTGCAAACTTTGTCAGCCATAACCCTCCTGTGTTTGCTTGTACTTCAGAAAAGTAGATGCCGAACAAGAGTGGACCCAGGACTGAGCCCTGTGGGACACCACTTGTGACAGGCTTTGAGTCTGACATGGCTCCAGCAACTCTGACCCTGTGGGTTCTGTCACTTAGCCAGTTTGCAACCCATCTTGTGATGTATGGGTTTACATTCAAGCTGATGAGTTTTTGATGATACCTGAGTGGGGTATTGTGTCGAAGGCCTTTGCCAGGTCAAGGTAGGCTGTATGGACTGCCTTTCCCTCATCAATGGCCTTGGTGACTGTCTCGAAAAAGTCAACCAAGTTTAAAAGGCATGATCTGCCTTTGACAAAGCCAAACTGGGTTGGATCCAAAGTCTGCAAGTTCCCTATGTCTTTATTTATGAGTTCCATTATGATCCTCTCCATGGCTTTGCAGATAAGGCTTGTCAAGCTAATGGGACGGTAATTTCCAGGGTCGGTGGAGGCACCGCCCTTGTGAAGTGGGACCACAGTCGCGTCGCCACTCCTTGAGTGCGTATCCTGAGGTGAGGCTAAGATTAAACAGCTGTCCTAACTGCAGGTTTAATTCCTCATTGAGTTCATGGAGCACACAGCCGGGGACACCATCCGGTCCCATGGATGCTGTGTTTTTGGCTTGGGAGGGAGCAGTTCTCACCTGGGCGTTGGAGATGTTTGGGGGGCTACAATCCTCTAGTATAGATATCTCTCCTTTTGGGGGGGAGTTTGCACTGAACCTGTCAGCCAGTATGTTGGCAATGTGTGTAGGTTCAGTAATCTTCACATCATTTTGAACTAATTCTGAGCATATCTGGGAGTTTCCTCCTAGGTTTCTAACATAGCTAAAGAAGGCCTTATGATTGTCTTTTGAATCCTTGGCGATTTTTCTCTCAAAATTTGCCTTGGATGACTTTATGAGAGCTCTTAGTTTTTTACTTATAATGATCAAGGGTGTCTTACCTTTCAAGGATTTTGCTCTATCTTGTAGTAGCTTCCTCCTTTTGTTGTAGAGCTTGTTTATGGCTGGGGTCCACCAGACTGGATGCTTGCCTTTGGTACAAAGAGTCTTAGTTTTGTTTGGGATTGCCTGATCCATGCAGTCCTGTAGGTGCTGGTAGAAGGCATTTGTAAGTGATTCAGCGGTTTGAGTAATGCTTACCACTGGCTCAGGGGCCTTAAAGGAGACCACACTAGTTTTTAGAAGTGTGAAGTCGGCTTTTGAGAAGTTTTTCACTGTGGTCTTTTTTGTTTCAGGTGGGGGGCGGGATGAGGACCTCCAGCGAGATTAGTTTATGATCTGATCTCACCAGTGAGGGGTATACTTCCGGTGTTGAACATTGTGATCCCATGTTCGTGATGATGAGATCAAGTATGTTTTCTCCTCTTGTGGGGATGGTGACTAGTTGTTCCATGGCATTTGAGTTTATGAACTTCAGGAACCTTTGGGCTAGAGTGTTTGGGCTTGAGTAGTGTTCCCAGTCTATATTAGGGTAGTTGAAGTCACCTAGTATGATGGTGTTTGGAGATACATTTATCCCTCCATTGTTTTCAGGAAGGCCATGTGAGGTTCCTGAGTTTGAGAGGGTGGCCTGTAACATGCTACAAATTGCAGAGCAGTCTTGCCTATGGTTAATTGCACCTGGATGGTCTCCGATGCATCGTGCGTTGCCACCAACCTTGAGGTGTGGGTGTCCTTTATGAATATGGACACCCCTCCTTTCTTGGTGTTGTCCGGATTTTGGGGCGGAACGCATGATATGAGGTGAAACCTGCTAGTGCTGGGGTGCTCTCAGGAGCCTTGAACCAGGTTTCTGTCACAGCACAGACATCGATGTTCTCCATACTGAGAAGGGCCTCGAGTGCGTGCATCTTGAGATTGAGACTTCTGGCATTGAGCAACATTACCCTTAGTTTTTACTTTTTTGTGTTCTAGGGTGGTAGGTTTAGAATTTGAGCCTTGCCTAAAAAGGCACTATGGGGTGGCAAGAGCCTTTGCCAATATCCGGAAGCCTAGGGGTGACAGGTGCAAGCCGTCCCTTGCGAAGCAGCGTGGCTTGTCCAGCATGTCATCCCAGGCAGACAGACATTGGATCCCCTTTGAATGACACCAGAATTTAAGCCAATTATTAAAGCTGATCATCTTATCACTGTATTGTGGCATCATTCTAGGTGAAGGTAGGATACTGCTCAAGGTCAGGGTCATACCTGCCTGGGCTACATAATCAGAGAGCTCCTCAATGTCTCTTTTCATGTAGTCCAAGGAGGTGCGTCTCAGGTCGTTGACACCAGCGTGGACAATGACTGAGTCGTACTTGTACCTGCTGTTGAGAGACCTGAGTGCTTGTGTTATGTGGCGGATTCTAGCGCCCGACAGGCAGCTTACTGTGACCTTCTCCTTACTCAGTCTGGTGAGCGGGACGTCAGTGTGTCTGACTATGGAGTCACCTATGACAAGTATGTTTGGTGTTGTATTTGGCCTTAAGGGCAGTGACTGCTTTGCACACTGATTTTGCTGTTTATGTGTTGTTTGTGTGGTGTATTGAGTTTGCAGTTGCTTGGGTGTCTGCTTTGGAGGCCTCTGCTGTTTAGGTAAATTTTTACTCAGAGCCTCCGAGTATGTCTTAGTGTGTTTATGTGTTTGATTCAGTGGTGTGGTTGAGTTATGTGAGACTGGTATTGTGGTGTGTGTAGTTGCCTTCTCCTCCTGCCTGGTCTTGCCAGTCCTGAGTTGAGAGAGCTCAGCCTCCAGTCTGGCTAAATAGCTGCATCTCTCACAAGTGTTAGTGTTACATGGGAGGAGGAGATGGTTGTCCGTGTACATGAGGCAATTGTAACATTGTCTCAGAATTCCCAGATTCACCAAATGGGCAGGAGAGGACGCCAGCATCTGACCCTTGACATGCTAGAAAGAATTATGAGTTGGTATGAGACAGAAAAGTAGTGGGCTTAGCAGGAAGTGGGCACTCCTGGGGGTTTTGCTAGTGAGAGATTTGTATAATATAGGAGTGCTTGACCTGCAAAGAGAATGCTTATAAGACAAGGGATATGCTTATAAGACAAGTGCTGAGCTTTTGAGAAGAAAAAGCTATTTGGAACAAGTGCTGCACTTTTTAGTGTAGGTGTAAACTGTTTAGGTTCCTAACAGAGCAGTTCTAAGGGAAAAATTGAAGAACAGACTTTCTGGAGCCAGAAAGAGTTTAACCTTGTTTAACCGGCGCTGCCCGATGCTGCTCTAGTGGCAACTCCGCGCTAAAGCACGTTAAAGCGTGCTTGATGGCAGGGGCTGGAAAGAAGCAGGAATAGACCCAAAAGGGAAAATAAAACTACAGTTTCAAGTCAGCAACCACCTCTACGGGGGGCAGGGAAGCTGCTCAATGTTAGTCACTGCCACTATGTGTTGAATAGACAGAATAATTAAAAGTAGTAATAATGAGCTCTAATGTAGAGGACATGAAACAGAATGAAACAACAGCAAGAGAAAGTGAGACAAAATTAAGAGAAGCTCCTAAATGGAAAACCCCATACCCAGATGTAGTACATGACTTCTGGCTAAATGTATTAACATCTCTGCATAAAGATTTAGCCTTGAGGAATAATTACCTATATGCAGAACTCAGACAGACACCATTCTAGTTAACAGGAAAAATAATAATCCTCCCCAAGAGACAACCTATAAGCCATCCTAAGAACTACAGATCAATAACATGCCTTCCAGTAATATATGAATTATATACTGGAATTGATGCAGGCAGAGTTTATAGCCATATAGAAAAAAAAATCCAGTCATGGCAGTATAACAGAAAGTTAATAAAAAAATTCACATGGAACAAAGGGTCGATTGTTAAAACAAAGCCATAACAGACAGCTGCAAAATGGGGAGGAATATAAATATGGCATGGATAGATAACAAAAGACAAAGCAGTCTTATTAATTTAAATACCCCTTAGCTAAGGAGACCAAAAGTACAGTTTTGTACCTACCATAAACGTAGATGTTCAAGTGCTCATACAGCTGCAGTCATTACAGATGGGTTATCCTGCCGTCAGGCGGGTCCTCGGTCGGCCGAATTCCAAAGTCTAGGTCCGGCGTCGGTTGTCATCGCTTCTTCCCTGACGTCAGTGTGGCAGGACTATGAAAGAGGCAGCCAACGCCATTTTCTTCAGTTTTTCTTGCCCCAGATGTCAGGTGCCCCCAGAAGGAAGGCAAAACATAATGTTATGCAAACATGCAATGTAGATATATCAAAAACAGTAGTTGCAAGCAAATACACCATAAAAGAATACCCCAAATAGGTTGTATGATAAAGGTGTTTGTCATAAGGCCTGTCCTAAGAGGGGAAGGTGGGAGGGTAACCTGGACTGCAGCTGTATGAGCACTCGAACATCTACATTTATGGTAGGTACAAAACTGTACTATGTTCATCGTGCATACAGCTGCAGTCATTACAGATGGGTAGAATCCCAAAGCTAAGTAAGGGTGGTAGGCACTGAGTGGAACTAGGAGGGGCGAGGATTCCCTGCAGGACTGCTGTGGCAAAGCCCGCTCTAGATTTTGAGTATAGTGGAAGGTGGTAGTGCTTGGAGAAAGTGTGCACTGAACTCCAAGTAGCTGCTTCCGAAATGTCCTTGGTAGGGACCCTCCGGAGGAAAGCTGCAGAGGTGGCTGTAGCCCTGGTGGAGTGGGATCTGATGTATACAGGCACAGATTTTCCATGAAATGAATAACAAAAGCGTATGCAGTGGGCTATCCATTTTGAAATTGTCTGTTTGGAAATAGCCTTTCCTTGAGCACCTGTAGCATAGGACACAGAGCTGCTCAGATTTCCTGAATGGCTTTGTTCTGTCCAAGTGATAACAAAGTTGTCTGTGAATGTCCAAGGAATGTAGTAGTCTCTCTCCTTTGTTCTGTGGATTTGGATAAAAGGTAGGTAAATGAATAGTCTGATTCAAAGCTACACTGGATACTACCTTTGGCATGAAGGTAGGGTTGGTTCGTAAGGAAACTCTGTCCTGATGGAAAATGATGAATGGTTGCACAGCCATGAGGGCCTGTAGTTCCGAAACCCTGCGTGCTGAGGTAATAGCCAGAAGGAAGGCTATTTTCCATGACAAGTATTGTAGCTCTGTTGAAGAAGCCGGCTCAAAGGGAGGCAGGGTCAGCTTTTCCAATACGAAGTTGAGGTCCCAAGCTGGGACTGGTGGTTTCCGTGGGGGTTTTATATTTTTTGCCCCTCTGAGGAACTGCCTTAATAGAGGGTGTGAGAATAAAGGAGGATCTGTATTGTATTGTGCAGAAATGGCTGAAGCGTGGATCTTGATGGAGGAGAAGGAAAGGCCACTGTTTAACATCTCAGCTAGGTATTGTAAAATTTGAGGTATATTTATTACCCAAGGATTCTGGCCCTTTTCTTGATTCCAGGAACAAAATTGTTTCCATTTGGCGGAGTAGGCTTTTCTAGCAGAAGGTCTTCTGGCCTCCAAGATGACATCCTGCACCTCCTTGGAGAGGAGAGCCTGTTGGGAAATTAAGGTATTCTCCATGCAGCTAGATTTACGGTTTTGAGCTGGCTGTGAAGGGTTTTGTAGTTGTGCTGGGACAACAGAAGAGGGACTAGAGGTAGGATCCATGGTGGGGAGTGTGTCAGGCTCTTTAGGAGAGGATACCAGTGTTGTCGTGGCCAGTCTGGAGCAATGAGAATCATTTGTGGCCTCTCTGCTCTGGCTTTTAATAGAACTTTGGTCAGAAGAGGAAGAGGCGGGAAGGCATAGACTGTCAATGTTGTCCAATTGAAAGAGAGTGCGTCCACTTTCCAGGCCTGTGGATGATAGGTCCTTGAACAAAATTTTTTCAACTGGTAATTTCTGTGGGTAGCAAATAGATCTATGTCTGGCTGTCCCCATGCCTGAGTTATCTTTGAGAAAACTTGAGGATGCAACTTCCATTCGTGAGGGTCTGTCATATTTCTGCTTAAGTTGTCCGCCAGTGTGTTTTCCTTCCCTGGCAGGAATTGTGCCTGTAGTTGAATTTGCAATTCCAGTGTTGTGTTCCATAGGGTCATGGCTTGCCTGCACAGGGGGTATGAATGAGTTCCCCCCTGTTTATGTACCACATGACTGTGGTGTTGTCTGTCCTTATCAATAGCTGGCTTGGATGCAGTAGGTCTTTGAAGGTCATAAGAGCATTTTGCACGGCTAGCATCTTCTTTTGGTTGATGTGTAGGTGCTTCTCTTTTTGGGACCATTTTCCCTGAATGCACTGATCTGCCATGTGTGCTCCCCAGGCGTAGTCTGAGGCGTCCGTTGTGATGATTTGAGTTGCTTGAGGTACACAGAAAGGGAGACCTGTGTTTCTTTGGCATGCTTGAACCCACCACAAAAATTCCTTTTGAAGGCATGGAATGAGTGGTATAATTGTTTCCAAGCTGTGGCTGTGTTGAGACCATAAGTTTTTTAAGTACCATTGTAGTTTCCTCATATGCAGTTTTGCACATGGTATTAGTAGGATGCAAGATGCCACGAATCCCAGAGCCTGCAGGACTTTCCTTGCAGTTAGTCTGGTGAAAGTTGCCATTTTGTTGAAGTATTGAGATAGTTGCCCTTGTTTGTCTGGCGTGAGGTAGGCCATCTGGGTGGTTGTATTTAAGCTGGCACCCAGGAAAATTATCTGTTGAGAAGGTATTAGTTTTGATTTCTTTTTGTTCACTGTGTATCCCAGGTAGTTTAACAGTTTTATTACAAACGCCAGATGCTGCAATAGAATGTCCTTGCTGTCTGCTTGGATCAGGCAGTCGTCCAGATATGGGTAGATTTGTATTCCTTGTTGTCTGCAGAAGGCAATTACTGATGCCAGGCATTTCGTAAACAATCTGGGCACAGTAGATAAGCCAAAGGGCAATGCAGAGAATTGGTAATGGGTTGAACCTGCAAGAAATCTGAGGCATCTTCTGCAATCTTGTCTGATAGGGACATGCAGGTATGCTCCTTGAGGTCCAATGTTACCAGCCAAGACTCCTTGCCCAGCATGGGAAGAAGCTGCTGTAATGTGAGCATCTTGAATTTTGGCACCTGTAGATATGTGTTTAGGATGCAGAGGTCTAAAATGGGCCTCCAATCTTTGTCTTTCCTTGGTACCAGGAATAGTCTGGAATAAAAACCTTGACCTTGTTCTTTTTGCAGGTACCTCTTGAATCGCTTTCATATCCATGAGAGCGGAAATTTGTCTTTGTGCCTCTGCCCTTTGATTTTGTGGCAGGTTTGGCAAGCCTCTCATTTTTGGAAGGGTGTGAAAGTGGAACATGTAGCCTCTGTCTATAATGTCCAGAATCCATTTGTCTTTTGCAACAATGTGCCAGTTTTTTGAAAATAATGCCAGTTTTCCGCCCAAAGGTGCTGCCATTAACGCTTTGTTTGGCAGGCATAGGGGGAAGTCATTGTGTCTGTTTTCTAAATGACTGTGATCTATCTTCTCCACCTCTTGGGGTTGGTGCTTGCCACTGTCTAGCTCTGTAAGATCCTTGAGGTTGTCCTCTACCCCTTGGGCGTCTGTATCTGCCCCTTTGAGGTCTGTCCGTGGCTGGAAAGGACCAATTTTTGGAAGGCCAGTTTCTGCTGAAGCGTGGAGGTTGTACCTGCAAGAAATCTTTCACTGTTTGCATAGATTTCGCTTTTTCCTCCATTCTCTTTAGTACCTCCTCAGCTTTAACACCAAACAATACATCTTTTTGAAGTGGTGCATCTAATAACTTTGCTTTGACATGATCTGGTAAGGTTTGCTCTTTGAGCCAAGCATGTCTACGTATAACAGATCCCGTAACAGCAGCTCTACATGAGGCCTCTAAAGCATCAAAACCACACTACAAGGTATGTTTACCCACTTGCTCTGCTCCATGCAACAAATCCTGCAACTCTTTCAAATCTGGTTGTTCTGTTTGTGTCATTTTGCTTTTCAGCTGAAATAACAAAAACTGTTGGTACTTTAACATATGAAATTGACAGCTTAATGCCCTCATGGTTAAAGTGGCAGATGTATACACCCCCCCCCCAACTTTCTAATGCTCTGGAATCTCTCTCTGAAGGTAAAGGGTTTTTAGCAGTAGAGGCCTTTATTCCCTTGGGACCCTGTGAAATTGTTTCTGGGTCTGCAGTATGGCTTTTATAAAGGAACTGGTGAGAATCAGGAAACCGGTAATACTGGTCTGGTTTAACAAGGGCTGGAGGTAAAAAATCTGGATTAAGGCTGGCTTCTGCGTACACATCATCCAAAATATCTAAAACAGGAGGGATAGCCAGGGGCCTATGCTGGGGGAGCAGTAGAAATTCCCTGAGCCTTTTCTTGGAATCTGAGTAATCTTGGCCTTCCCAGTGGAAGTGTTCCCTCAATGTATGCAGGGTTTCCCCAAAAGAGTAGTCCTCAGGGGGGGAGACTGAGGGAATAGACTCCTCAGCATCAGAGTCTTCGAAAGGGGAATAGGCATAATCCTGGTCCTCAGAATGGTCTGAGGTAATAGAAGCCTGGTCTGAGGAAGGGAAGTCTTCCTCCAATCTGGGTCTTTTGTCAGAGGGGGGTTGAGAACCCCTGATGAGAGTTATCAAATCCTCAGCCATTTTAAGCATCTGCTTTTTTGGCATGGGGCCTTGACAGGAGGTCTGGGGACCCTGTTTTTTAGTTTTCATGGCAGCTTTAGATTTAGTGAAGGATTTAATAGAGAAGGTGGAAGGCCTGAAGACGCCTTCAGAAATGGCAGGCCTGACTAAATTTTCAGTTTCCCCGCCAAGAGTGGCATCAGTATCTGCAGTGGGAATGGAGACCGAGGAGCCTGCGACGTCGGGTACTGAAGTCACCGGTAAAATAGTTTCATCGGTAGTCAGGGGCTGCGTAGGCGCCTCGCTGAGAACCGGAGAACTGGTAGTCGGCCTAAGCGTGGTCTCAGTACTCGGTGCAGACCTCGGATGTCGGTCCTTGTCTTTGCGTCTTTTGCTTAAAACTGAGAGCAAGCAACACTGGAACAGTAGAGATAAGCTGAGATAGGATAAATAACTGCTCGTCCAACAAGGATATACAAAGATGAAACCACAATTTATTGTAGAACAATAACATATCCAGGTTTAGCGCTTTCGACTGAGCACCAGTCTTCCTCAGAACAAAAAACTACTAAAATCCTTACATATTTATGCACATCAGTTAATTGCTTAATAGTATAATTGATGAAAAAAGTCCGCCAAAAAAATTAAAGAGACAAGACTTCTTATACTTACATCTATATAACAACCTATGAACTATTTCACCTATAAAATACATACACATTAAATAAACATAAATAAAAATACTAACTATATAAATGTAAAAATCAATAATTCAGAATAACAACCATTTGTGCATTTAAAATATATACATATACATAATAATATGCTTGTGGGTGCAATATGTAACTAACTCACCCTAACCACTCAAATCTTATATATCTAAATAATAGATGGAAATGAGTATGGTCATGAATATAATGTAAGGCCACATATCTATTAATTGAATATATACGTGGGCTAACAGGGGAGTATAAGAAAACAATTCTGAGGCTAAAGCTAAAAAAGGTTTGATACTTATAAACTCATTTAAGCCAGGCGGTCTCGTAGAATCAGTTAAGATTTGCCATTTACTCTCCAATTGGGCCAATTTCATTTTCCAATTACCTCCGAAGGGTGTATCAATTACTTGATCAATAATAGAAAAAACAAAGTTGTGTTCTTCTCCCTTCTCTGCTATGTGCCTATATAACGCATTTTTGGTGTCACATTTGCCTATCTTATATATGTGTTCATAAATGCGTTTTTTCAGCTGCCTTTCCGTCTTCCCTATATAGTGTGCTTCATCTTTGTATATCCTTGTTGGACGAGCAGTTATTTATCCTATCTCAGCTCATCTCTACTGTTCCAGTTTTGCTTAAAACTGGTGTCAGAGTATCCGACGACATGATATAATTAAATTTTTTGCCAAAATAATGAAGGGCGAACTCCGCCCGGAGCTTAATAGTGCGCTTGTTGAACCTAGCACAAAAACGGCAGGCCGAGACGTCGTGGTCTGGCCCTAAGCAAGGTATACAGAAAGAGTGGAAATCCTTATGCGGTATTTGCTTCCCACAAGAAATGCAATTATTAACTTTGTCTGACATCGGTCTGAGGCAAGAAAAGTTTCCCCAACGGGGTACTTAGCTTTAAAGAAGACTTCAGCTGAAATACTTTCGTAAATCTCAGGAGCTGGCCGACTGGCACTTGCGAACTGCTTCTGCTTCGGGCACCGCGTGGCAAGAAAGACTGAAGAAAATGGCGTCGGCTGCCTCTTTCATACCCCTGCCGCACTGACGTCAGGGAAGAAGTGACGACAACCGACGCCGGACCTAGACTTTGGAATTCGGCTGACCAAGGACCCGCCTGATGGCAGGATAACCCATCTGTAATGACTGCAGCTGTATGCACGATGAACATCTGCTCCATTAGGTATTTTTTCAATAGAAGAATAGTACAGTTTTGTACCTACCATAAATGTAGATGTTCGAGGATCCACATTGCTGCAGTCCTAACTATTGGGTAGTCCGCTGTCCAGTCGGCCCGAATACCAAAGTATATGGCTGACGTCGGTCAAGGCGCATTAGACTGACGTCAGTACGTCAGGGTACTAATGCGCATGACCGACGTCATATCCTCAGTCTTTTCTTGCCCCAGATGTCAGAAGACCCTAAAAAGACAAGGCCAAAACCAAAAACTCCAAACATACCTGCACCAAAAATATGTACAATATATACAAAATTACCAGAATATAACCTCACCTACACAACCACCCCTAAACACAGAGGGAAGGAGGGAGGTAAATTGGACTGCAGGAATGTGGATCCTCGAACATCTACATTTATGGTAGGTACAAAACTGTACTATGTTCTTCATTCCACATTGCTGCAGTCCTAACTATTGGGTAGAATCCCAAAGCAGAGGTAAGGGAGGCTGGCAAATCATAAGGAAGCAGGAGCTGACAACATGCCTTGCAAAATAGCTGTGGCAAAACCAGCCCTAGATTTAGAGTAGAGAGGAAGGTGATAATGCTTAGAGAAAGTATGCACTGAACTCCAAGTAGCTGCCTCCAAAATATCCTTCGTTGCCACCCCTTAGAAATGCAGTTGAAGTGGCAGTAGCCCTAGTGGAATGAGGCCTAATCCCAGCTGGAATCTCCTTGCCATGATGGGAATAACAAAATGCAATGCAAAACCCAATCCACTTAGAAATAGTTTGTTTTGACACAGGCTTGCCCTGAGAACTCAAAGCAAAAGAAACAAACAACTGCTGAGACTGCCTAAAATCCTTAGTCCTGCTTAAATAATAACGCATTGCCTGTGCACATCTAAAGTGTGCAAAATCTTTTCCCCTTTATTTTGGGGATCTGCATAAAAAGTAGGCAAATGAATAGTTTGGTTTAAAGCCACACTAGAAACCACCTTAGGCATAAAAGAAGGATTAGTACGTAATGATACCCTATCCTTATGAAAAATCAAAAAAGGCTCTACCGCCATAAGGGCCTGCAATTCAGAAACCCTTCTTGCAGAAGTAATGGCCAACAAAAAAGCAGTCTTCCATGACAAGTATTTCAATTCAGCAGTAGCCGCAGGCTCAAAAGGTTGTAGAGTAAGTTTCTCCAACACAAAATTGAGATCCCAAGCAGGAGTAGGAGCTCTCATTGGGGTCTTATATTCTTTGCCCCTCTAAGGAATTGCTTGAACAAAGGATGCAAAAACAATGGTGGGTCACAATCATAGTGAGCTGAAATTGCTGCAGCATGAATCTTAATGGAAGAGAAAGACAAACCTTTGTCCAATAACTCAGTAAGATATTGAAGAGCCACACTCAAGTTAGGCTCAGAAATCTCCAAATTGTTTGCTGCACTCCAAAATAAAAATCTCTTCCATTTTTCTGCGTACACTTTCCTTGTACTAGGTCTTCTGGCTTCCATAATCACATTTAAAACTTGTTGAGGAAGTTGAGACCTGCTGTGTTTCAAAACAGAATATGCCAGGCTGTTAGATGAAGAGAGTGAAGCTTGACATTGAGCAGGTGACCGTCCCTCTGAGACAACAGGTGTGGAATCAAAGGTAAAGGCCATGGAGGCATCCTTACCAGACTCCTCAGTAATGGGTACCAGTGTTGCCGAGGCCAATCTGGAGCTATTAAAATCATCCTTGGCTTGTCTTGTCTGACCTTTAGGAGCACCTTTGGAAGAAGAGGCAGAGGTGGAAAGGCATACACATGAAGATTTTTCCAACTGAAAGAAAGAGCATCCACCTTCCAGGCTGTGTGATGAAACCTCTTTGTGCAAAACTTTGGCAGCTGGTGGTTTAGTGAAGAAGCGAACAGATCTATGTCTGGAGTTCCCCATGACACTGTCAATTTTCGGAATACATGAAGATCCAGTTTCCACTCGTGGGGATCCATGATTTGTCTGCTTAACACATCTGCTAAGGAGTTCTGTGCTCCCGGCAGAAACCTTGCCTGAAGAGTTAGTTGCAAGCTGAGCGCAGTCTCCCATAAAATCATTGCTTGCCTGCACAACGGGTAAGAATGTGTTCCCCCTTGTTTGTTGATGTACCACATGACAGTTGTGTTGTCTGTTAGAATCAACACCTGCCCTGGAAGAAGTAACTCCTTGAAAGCCATCAATGCAAACTGGACTGCTAACATCTCCTTCATGTTGATATGTAGATGCTGTAGTCTGGCAGGCCACTTGTCTTGTATCCACTTTCCATTTAGATGAGCTCCCCAAGCAATGTCTGAGGCATCTGTCGTTAGAATCTGACTCGCCTCTGGCGGGTCACAGAGAGTCCCTTGTTTAGGTGACATTCCTGAGCCCACCACAAAAATTCCTTTTGAATGCAAGGTATTATTTGAATGACAGTGTCCAAATCCTGGCAGTGCTGTGTCCATACATTTTGAGATACCATTGCAGCTTCCTCATATGCAGTTTGGCATTGGGAAGCACCAGAATACAAGATGCCATGAACCCTAAGGCTTGAAGGACTGTCCTTGCAGTCAGCCCGGACTGAAGAGATAGTTGATGGAAGTAACTGGAAAGATTCTTTTGTTTGTCCGGGGTTAAAAGGCCATCTGGGCTGCTGTATTCAGTCTCACACCCAGAAAGCACATGTCTTGAGAGGGTACTAGACTGGACTTTATTTCGTTCACAGAATACCCTAGGCATCTTAGCACTGCTATCACAAATTCCAAATGCTGTAAAGGTCTTCCTTTTCTGGAGCCAGAATCAGGCAGTCGTCCAAGTAAGGATAGATTTGAATTCCTTTTAGCCTGAAGTAAGCTATCACTGGAGCCAGAACCTTTGTGAATACTCTGGGTGCAGTAGATAAGCCAAAGGGCAATGCAGAGAACTGATAATGAGAATTTCCAGCTCGAAAACGCAGATACTTCCTGCAACTTAGTCTGATAGGTACATGAAGGTAAGCTTCCTTGAGATCTAAAGTTACCATCCAGTGATCTTTGCCCAGCAGAGGTAAAAGCTGTTGTAACGTCAACATTTTGAACTTGGGAATGTCCAGATAAGTGTTGAGGATAGATAAATCCAAAATTGGTCTCCACGTGTTCCCCTTCTTGGGTACTAGGAACAGGCGAGAATAAAATCCTAGGCCCCTTTCTGGCACAGGAACTGGCTGAATGGCCCCTATTTGGAGCAACAGAGAAATTTGCTTGTGAGCCTCTTTTCTTTGTAGAGGAGGAATGTCTGGCATGCCTTTGAAAGGAGGCAAGGTATGGAAATAAAACCTGTAACCGTGGTGAATGATATCCAAAACCCACCTGTCTTGGGTAATTAAATCCCAATTTTCTTTGAAAAGAGCCAACCTTCCTCCCAAAGGTGCTGCCAGGCAAGAATGTACTGGCAGCTGAAAAGGTAGGTCATTGGGTCTGTTTACGAAAGGACTGACCCCTGCCCTCACCAGAAGTCTGAGCAGGTGAACTCCCTGTTCTAGGCCTAAAAGAACCTTGAGCTCTGCCCCTACCACGTCTAGACCTACCCCTAGACTGGGAATCATAAGCAGGATAAGTCCATCCCTTAGTAGGCCAATTTCTACTAAACTTCGGAGGCTGCACCTGCAAAAATCCTTAACAGTTTGCATAGACTTAGCCTTGTCCTCCATTTTCTTTAAAACTGCTTCCACAGGCGAACCAAACAACACATCAGACTGTAAAGGAGCATCCAAAATCCTTGTTTTAACATGCTCAGCTAAATTCTGATCCCTCAACCAGGCGTGCCTCGAAGAACAGAACCAGTGGCAGCCACCCTCGAGGAGGCCTGCACAGCATCAAAACCACACTGCAAGGAATGCTTACCCACTTGTTCAGACACATGAACTAAATCCTGCAACTCTTTACACTCAATACCTTCTGCCAGAGCATCCACCTTAGACTTCAATTGTGAAAGGAGATAATTCTGATATTTTAACATGTGAAACTGACAATTCAACGCCCTCATGGCTAAAGTGGAAGAAGTATACACTTTCTTTCCCCATCTATCCAAAGCCCTTGCCTCTTTATCAGGAGGAACAGGATTTTTAACAACAGAAGCCTTCACACCTTTAGGCCCCTGAGAGACAGTTTCGGGTCTGCCCTAGGACTCTTAAAAGATACTTATGTGCTTCAGGCACCCTATAGTACCTATCCGGTTTAACTGGGGCAGGAGGCAAAGAATCAGGATTCAGGGAAGCCTCTGCAACATCTTCCACCACATTCAGAACAGGAGGTATAGCTAAAGGCCTATGCTGAGGTAAAACAAGAATTCCCTAAGCCTCTTCCTGGAATCAGAGAAATCTTGACCTTCCCATTTAAAATGCTCCCTCATGGAATGCAGAGTCTCTGAAAATGAAAAATCCTCAGGAGGAGAAGCTGAAGGAGTAGAATCATCCACATCAGAATCAGAATAAGGAGGATACTCCTGCAAGTCTTCAGCCGAAGACTCAGAAGCCTCGAACATTGCTCAAAACTCTCAAACTCAGGTTCCACCCTAGGCCTCTTATCAGGAGGGGCATAGAACCTCTAATCATAGTAATCAAATCCTCTGCCATTTTTAGCATATGTTTCTTAGGCAAAGACCCTGAAACACTCGGAGAAACCCCCACTGAAGCTAAACTAGGCCTGCCTCTTAAAGAAGCCTTGGAAACAGAAGGGAGGCCCTAACCACCTTAGGAAGAGAGGGAAGAACAGCCACCTGAGAAGCCCCTTCAGCCTGGCCTACTTCCTGAGAGGACACATCCTGTAACAGTAAAGTCTCTCCCTGAGACTCCAAAGAAACTCCTGGCAGAACCTCCGGCTCCACTGAGCCTTCTAAAGGACCGACGTCCGGGACTGTCGGTTCTTCCACTCTAGGCTTTGCTGCTTTGTCCTTGCACTTTTGGCGAAGCGGCGCCGGAGCATCCGGCGGCATTTTATAATTACAACGCTTCCCAAAAACTAACCGGCACAGTCTAACCTTCTCTTAATAGTGCGTTTGTTAAATCTAGCACAAGAGCGGCATCCAACAACGTCGTGCTCAGGCCCTAAACAAGGTATACACAAAGTATGGTAGTCCCTATGAGGTATCTGTTTCCCACAAGAAATACAGTTATTCACTTTTTCTGACATCCGGTTAAATACTGAGGCAAGAAAACCAAAATATTCCCCAACGGGGTACTTAGCCAACTTTGATTCGGTCTGAAACTCTGACTTCAGAAACTTTCAGAACGCCAACCTGCACTCGCAAAACTGCTTCTGCATCGGACCATGCGGCAAAAAAGACTGAGGATATGACGTCGGTCATGCGCATTAGTACCCTGACGTACTGACGTCAGTCTAATGCGCCTTGACCGACGTCAGCCATATACTTTGGTATTCGGGCCGACTGGACAGCGGACTACCCAATAGTTAGGACTGCAGCAATGTGGAATGAAGAACATCTACCTTCTACCACTTTTACATAAAAATTCTGAATGCATGTTCCACTGTAAATACAATAGATTTTTTTATTTCTGTCAACTGAAATTATATTAGCTTTCAATTATTTTCCTGTCCTTTAAAGTACAACTACATCTCAATGCTAACATCTTTTCTCAGCTCAAAGTACTTTTCTTTCCTTTAATCATACTCTTAAATCCTGCTTTCTTTATATGTTTTACTCTTAAGTTGTTCTTCCTTGCTTTCGTGTCTGCACCTGACTCTTCAGTTTGTCTGCACAGTCTGGCTTTCACCGAAATCCTGCAGTACCTGATTCACTACATAACCTACAACAAAGCTCAATTACTGCAGGAAATTAAGCACAGATAAACTAGTAGTGGGGTACAAATGACAATAAACATCTCTGGCTGAGGAGGTGAGTGAGAACAGAAGGGAGCCCTTTGCAACAAGGGCATTATGTTCCTAAAAAACAAACACACCATACCTCTCAACTTCTGAGTACAACAAATCCTGACAAAGTCAAAAATAATGGGGGGACAAAGGCCCAAAAATGACACACATTTTAAATATTACTCCTATAACCTTAAAACATTGCTAGAATAACAGATTTTGCATTATTTATGTATTTTTCTGAAGGATATAAAGTCTGAAACTCAAATATCTGTCATTGTTTAGTATTATTTGGTGACTTCAATCCTTAATGATTTGTCAAAAAAAAAAAAAAATTATGAGGAAGAGACCAAAAATATGAGGCAAACATTTGGGCATTCTGCGAAAATCTGTACAGTTGAGAGGTATTACACTTACATACATACGCGTGTGTATGTGCACATGTGCGTGACAATGACTCCGATCACTACTTTAGGGGGGACAGTGAAAAACCTGGCCATGACATTCTATTAATCAAACACAGTAGATTAAAAAGTCCAGACATGCCAAGTAGCACTAAAACAGGACACTGCCATCCTGAGCAATGTAAGATATCACAAGAAAACAAACCAAAATTAATTATAATGTCATATTATGAGGGCACAAAGTGCACACTGAGAAGATTTAGCAGAGAAAAAAAATTATACTAGTATGGTAGCCCACACAATGCCTGTGGGATATGACAACTAAGAAAGAAACTATTACACCTGGAGTGACACGGGGGCAATAGTACCACACAGAATGGGAATGTTTGAGTTAAAAAAAAAAAATTTTTTTTTCCAGTTTCTCTCCATAGATGAAATTTAATAAAATGCATTATTTCTAAGCACAGTCTAACATCTGCTTTAAACTAGTTTAAGAAAATGCTACTTTTTGTTATGAAAATGCTTTTGATGAAATAAATGCTGTTTTGTTACAAAAGTGCTGCTCTAAGTTGCAATGCAAAATGAAAACTAGAGCATGCAGCAAAAGAAACTGATCTGCATCACCCTTGATAACGCACATTTAAAAGAAAGGGCTTCAACCCTGCACAGCAGATTTGTTTGCCTCTCACTTGAGAGGGAACTTTTGTCCAAGATTAGGGACTCTTGAAAGTTGCCAGATGGAGAAAGTTGCTTGAAGAGACAACGAAACAGGATATCTGGAAAGATTACTTTGACTTTGCCTGAAACTATTTGGAACATTTGAGGGATGTATATCTGAAGTGTAACACCTTGTTTTGGTTCGCTTGCCACAAAATGAAGTCTGGTTTGATTTAACTTTTTTTCACCCTAAAGTGCACTGTGTGTTGTCTCTACAGCATTAGTCAAATGCTACAATTATACATACATACAAATATCTATACAGGGAGCCCTCTCAAATTAACTTTAGAAGAGATTCAAGGATAAACAAGAGACTAACAGGTTTCTACAGACCACACTCACAAAATGCATTAATTCTACTGACAAACAGAAGCTGTAATTTATGATGCCTGCCAGACTGCACTAAGTCTCACTGACATTATGGATAAACCTCCATGAGGTGTTTATTCAGACTGCCTTTCCAGAAGGAATGTTTAACACATACATACAGATCTCTGTAGTTACCCCATCCTATTTTTTCCTGCTCATGACACAGGCACACGCACGCACACACGTTCTTAAACAGCAATGATATACCATGCATTAAGTTAAAATCATTTTAAATTAGCCTTAACTCCAAATTAAGAATGTCTACATCGAATGCTACTTGTACACATACTCCAAAAACATTTAAATACATAAACCCTTTGAATCCTTACAACCATATTCAGCACTCAAACTATACAAATAGCTAACTTTTTTCTTATCTACAGACTTTAACTTAACATGGCTGCTCTTTTGGATTTCAGATCTTCATTTTGAGAGTATTCTTGCTACACTGTACTTTTGCTTGGAGACATAATGTCAGTGTCCACTCTCACCGAAAAATCTTGAATATGATGATTTTCAAAGTCTCTATTATTCTTGTGTCACTAAATGCGACAGTTCTGGTTCTTTTTTCCAAGGGCTTCTGTATATCTGAACTATACAAATGCTCATGATTCCCCTAAACAACTTTCCATCCAACCCACAAATGCAGTCCTTTATTCTGGCTGCTTTGTTAACAATTTCAGCTTCAGTCTCCAACCTTCCCATAGTTTCTGTATTTGTAATATCTCCAACATGAAAACTTGGTAAAATTATTTTAATGGACTATTTAATTAAGACTAGTGTTGTGATACAGAAAAAGTGAACTTTTGCACATAGTGACCTCTAAGAGGGACACAGTCCCATGATGCTATAGTTGCTACTAGTTGATTAAAGAATATAGTTGAAGTAGGTAACTTGCCTTTCAGCCATCTGCTCAGTAACAACTGAGCCAGGGATAGACACAGTGTCCCTGCACAGCAGTAGATATGCTAACTGGGTATTATACATATGAATGACCACTCAAGTAAAAAATTTCTGAATTATCCACATTTAAATTGTGGACCAACGTCCGACATAACATAAGGCATCACTAACCACCAGAATACAGGCTTTACTGCAGTAATTGCACTTGTGACCATCAACTTTGTTATTGCAAGGAACATGGATTAATAATCAAGACATACAAAATGCATGGCCTTTTTGAACAGTATCAAGTCTCTGCCCACTCTGCTTCCCAGATGAATATACTATTCACTACTGAGATGTTCATGAAGGACATCAGTTAACATCTCCTGCTCTGGACAGCTGGCATGATACTAAATTCATATGACACAGCTTTGCAATACTTGCTCTATTCGAGTCAACATGCCCGACATATATAAGATGCCTTTTTTACTTTATTTGCACTTTACCATTCCCAGATCTATTGCCTCCGGTCAAGCACTGGTCTTCTCGGGTCTATATTGAAACACTGAATGCTTAAATCAGCGAACGATGTTTCATCAACATATTTTCAGAGAAAGCTGAAAATGTCGACACCACAGAATAGCGATTTCTTTCCTAGGGAAAGAAATCGCTGTTCCAACAAAAAAAAAAAAAAAAAAAAAACATTAAACACTTCCAAACACATACACATGTACCCTAACCCTAATTGTACCCTCCCCCCCCCAAAAAAAACATAAACATATGCACGTAACCCAACCATACATCTAATGGGGGGGGGGGGGGAGTAAACATTTAAAAACATACGCATTTACCTTAACCCACACCCTAACCCTAAGGTCAGCAACTCTTGCACATTTACATAAGCAGTTCCAAACACATACACACTTACCTTAACCCTAATGCTACCCCCCCCAAAACAAAAGTAAACAGCTGAAAACACATACACACGCAAGTCAACCATACATCTAACGCAAAAAATAAACAAACACTTTCATACATATGCACTTACCTTAACCCGCACCCTAACCCTAAGGTCAGTAACTGTTGCACATTCACGCTCGGGAGCTATACCAGACAAGGGACCATACTACACTGCAGAACATGGCAAAGCAACGAAGTGGTCAAACGACTTCTTTCCCAGGGAAAGAATTCGCTGAACAGCCGCTTCGCTGTTTTGCCTGTTCGCTCTTTATGTGTCGACGAAAACGCATTTGACAGGATAGGACCCGGTCTTCTCAACTGACTGGGAAGTACTATTTTGTCAGCTTTGAGTACTAAGATTTGGATGCAAGTTATTTATTTTCTGAAAGAAAAATAAAACTACATTTTCCCCACTGATAATTTTTTGCTCTAGACAACCTCTCCAAGACATTTTTCAGGAACTGTATTTCTAAGGCAGCACCAGTATCATCATTTCTAAACTAATTCTTCTAGCAGCTAACTTATTTTCTCAAAGTTCTTCATACCACTCTAGCAAATGCAATATTATCAATGGCCTACAATGTGCAGTTAATTGCCAGGTCTCACCTGTATTTAAAGATAGGTCATCTGGAAGTCCCTCAAAGTGATTTGTGTTTTAACAAACAACCTGGTGCCACTTGAAAGTTTTCCCAAGTACTAGCATGGCAATGAATATCTGAAAATGGACAACTAAGTATTGCATTACGGGACACAGGATACTTTTCCGTATTCTGAAGGTACTCAACAGTCTGGAAACGTTTTGTTTGCCATGCAGTCTCAGTGATCCAGAATTTAATTGTTTATGAAAGATGGGCTTAATGTAAACCAGAATACTGTTCTTGTGCCAGTCAGCCTTTCACACTCATCCACTGAAGAGCTGTCCTTGCACAGCTATAAGACCAGTGCCCTACGTCCCTCTGTTACTCATTTGCAACACATCAACAGCTGCAGCTGCATTCACAGCAAATACTACAAATCTATTTTAGATCTATTTTAAATTATGTAGGTTCATCATATTAATGCATTTAAAAATCTAGAGAAATACTTTTTTTTACTTTCAGAAACATTATGGAAACCGTTCTTAAAACAAATTTGTTCAAGCCTTCTTTAACTATGTACAATCAGGAAACAAGTCTAATGGGTGTTACACTTACCTGTCACACTGTTGCATTATAGAAATCTCCTTAATAATTTCCTGGAGATCGGATTCAACTGGAACTTGTTTAATTGCTACTACCTGGCCAGACTCCTTATGTATTGCTTTAAATACACTGCCATATGATCTGGAAACATAATCAAGAGGAAAGAAAGAAAAGATTAGCCTCATGCAGTTTGTATTTTATTTACTCCCATAATAAATATATATACAGTACAGTTAACAGATCTCAAATGTATTAATGTTAGTGTACAAGAAATCCATTTGTAAGAGTTAAATACAAAGTTTATATAATTTTTAAAATAGGTAAAAGACACAGAGAATTAATTAACTTCCACATTATCTTCAAAAAGAGTAGACATGGAGATGCCAATGAGACTTTCAAAGCATCTACAACATTTGAGTTGTTCTTGTGCTGCTACTCAGTAAGCCATGACGACATATAGCACATATTTTTTTGTACTCGACTCTACATCACCAAGGAATGCTCTATGGTGCGCTGTACACCCAAGAGCATGTACCTCAGCAATTAACTCACAGTCGCCATTACAAATCAGCCAGGGCGTGCTGCCTACTCCTTTCACCCCAGACCAGCCTACGGCACCTGTCCATAACTGAACTCAGGTGATGTGTGGTGTAATAAGACACACTGCCTCTGTGGCAGTAGTGTAAAGAATGAGAAGGCATGCAAGAGGTTTTACATACTGTCATTTAAGAAACCCATAACATAACACCACATTATCTTCAGTACAGTAATATAAACATTTAAAAGATTATTACAACCTGATAACAGTCTTTCATCAAGTAACACTAGCAATACTTACTCATCAGGTGCTAACACTCTCAACGAACATTCTCACTAGCAAAGAATAACAGGGCTAGGATATTCTCCATTAAGAATTTTCATTACATTACACTTTGGGGAACATATTTCCCTGCACTAATGTCTTATCAGAGGAAGAGCTGCACTACGACAGACAGAAAAGGTGCATAACAGATTTACGCTTTTCTAGCTCTCAAGCCTCAGCTTCAGGATGGACAGTCCAACTGCACTCTCTCAGTGGCCAAACCTTATTAACTATTATGGATATTCAGGAAATCACTTTATTTGCTGTCTCACCAATGGCCACTAGCAGAGCAGATTACATACAGAAATGCATACTGGCGAATCTAGTATACACAGTTGGCAGTCTTTGGTTCAAGTGCAACTTATTTAGAGTGAAGAAATGTAATTGAGTTCAGTTCCAGGTCATGCAATTTCAATATTTCCTTTTTTCACTATAAAGCTTCACAAAGGCACACATCAGCTTTTGACAGTCCACGGCCTTGATACTTTAGCTAAAGCCAAGCTGCTTTGCAATTCTCAGTAACTGCAGAAGCAGGACATGGGTATTCCTTGAATATCCACAGTTAGGCTCTTAGCATTCTTAGAATAAATCCACAGGTAGGTTTTAGAACATCACAGTTCCTTCCGGAAATGGTTCTCCAAGAAATTTTACCATAACCTTAGATATCCCTCTCTTGGGTTCACATCTGAATCTCAAAATCCTAAAACTTCAAATTTCATATGGTCAAGATCATATGATCGAAGTTTTATAACTTCAAAATTCTGAACAGAGATCCACATACAGCACGGAACGAGAGAGTTCCCTTCTCCTCACTGTAGTGTAATCTTAGCATTTGTAGTAGCGGGGGTGTGGAAGGTGCAGGGGGGCTTGTCCCCCTGCAGAAACGTTGAGAACGTTTTTTTTGGGGATTTATTTCGGAATGTCGAGATTCCGAAACATCGATCATATGGTCTCAAATTATATGAAATTCGATGCTTTGGAAATTCAAGATTCAGAAGTGAATCCCCTTCTCTTCTATATGCTGCAGTATCCATTACATGTGGGAGTCTGCCACTGGTTGACTTGTACTTCTGGCTGTTTTACCAAAGATAAATGCTACTGCGAAAGTACATGTGATGGCCAGCATCACCCAGTGTACGTCGGCCATAAACAGACGTCAAGTATAAAGCGGATGTCAGCATGCACCTACCTCAGAACTGAATGCCGCCGGGCACCAGCCTGAAGGGAGTGAGTACCCAGGAGTCAGGCAAGCATCACGGGGGAATGCAGAGTGGGAAACTATACTGCAGTATATAGAAGAGAAAATCTAAGGTTATGCTAAGATTTTACACAACTATACTATGTTCTTCTATTCATATACTGCAGTATCCATTACATGAGGGAGAATGCCAAAGCTCATGCTACAGTAGGATTAGGAGGAACACAGGTATTTTCCACAAAGCCAAGCAAAATAACCCTGGCAAAACCTCCTCTGGACCTAGAAATGACACCCAACTTGCAATGTTTGGTGGAAGTGTGGACATATGACTATGTAGCTGCCTCTAATATAGCAGCTGTATCCAAGCCTTTAAATAAAGCTCCAGAAGAGGACACAGCCCTAGTGGAGTCTGCCTTCACTGGGAAAGGAAGCTTTTTACCACTGGCAGAGTAGCAGAAGGTAATGGCTCTAGACATCCATGAAGAAATAGTTTGTTTGGAAACAGGGTGCCCCAGGGCTCTTGGGTGATGGGAGACAGAGTCTACCTGATTTTCAAATGGATTTGGTCTTAGCCAAGTAGTATCTGAGTTGTCTATGCATACCCGAGGAGTGGAGGATCCTTTCACTAGAATATTGTGGCAAAGGGAAGAAAGTAGGCAGATTGATGGCCTGATTGAGGGAGAATTTATTAACTACCTTGGGCACGAAGAATGGGTTTGTACACAAGCAAACTCTGTCCCTATGGAAAACTGTGAAAGGGGGTGAAGCCATGAGGGCTTGCAATTCAAAGAACCTTCTGGCTGAAGTAATAACCACCAAGAGAACAGTTTTCCATGTGCAGTGTTGTACAGTGGAGTCCTTAGCTGGTTCAAAGGGATGTAAGGTAAGCTTTTCTAACATGAAGTTAAGGTCCCAAGGAGGAGGGATAGATTTCCTTGGGGGTCTAATGTGCAGGACTCCTTTTAGAAAAACCTTGACTTCCAACCTGGAAGCCAAAGGAGGAGTCAAAGGTAAACATGCTGAGATGGCACATAGATGTGCCTTGATGGAAGAATATGACAAGCCAGTGTTCATCAATTCACGCAGGTAAGACAGAACCACTGGAGGTTCTACAGACAGGTGGCTGCAAGTCATGTTTGAGACACCAAGTCGAAAATTTTTTCCATTAGGATAGGTAAGATTTTTTGGTAGTGTTTTTTTTTTGGCCTCCTGCAGAACCTGATGCACACTCTCAGTAAAAAAGTATCTAAAGGAGATTACTGCCCTATTACCCACAGTGTTGGGTTCAGGGTGGATATCTGAGGGTGTATGAGAGTTGCCTTTTCCTGTGTGAGTAGGTCCATCCTGATGGGTAACTTGTGGTGACTGCCCTTGGCTAGATGTAGAAGGGGGAACCAGTGCTGTCTTGGCCAAAAGGGGGGTCAACCAGCAAGATTTTTGGTTGTGTTCTCTGAATTTTCAATAGAACTTTCCTGTAGAAGAGGGAAGGGGGTAATGCATATGCGAACATCCCCTTCCATGGAAAGGAAAGAGCATCCAAATTCCACGCTATATCTTGGTGCAGTAAGTTGGGAGTTATCTGTTCATGGGGGAGGCAAACAAGTCTACATGAGGTGCACCCCATCGATGAACCAAGTCCAGGAACACATCCCTGTTTAACAGCCATTTGTGGGACTGAGTCATGGATCTGCTTACAGAATCTGACACCTGACTCTGTTAAGCAATCTTCCATGCATACACAGCCAGTTTTGCATAGGATGTAGGACTTTGTCCCCCCTACTTGTTAATGTACCACAGCACATGGGTGTTGTCTGTGTACCATCTCAGCACTCCTGGAAGGAGATGAGCCTTGAAGATTTGTAGGGCAAAGATCATGGCTCTCATTTCGTTGATGTTGATATGTTCTCTCTGCTGGTAGGGGGTGCATACATTTCTCACTCTCCAGTCTGCAAGGGTTGCCCCCCAACCCAAGTCTGATGCATCAGTGTACAGATCCTGGTTGGGGGATGGAGGTTGCAAAGGAAGGCCTGGATTTTTTGAAATCTGAGCAATAATCCACCACTCTATTTCCCTTGATAGGCAACGTAAGAAGGGGACCATGAATTCCAGAGGGTGCAAGTGTCGTTTCCAGACAGTCCTTAGAAACCACTGAAATTTTCACATGTGCGGTCTTGCCAAGGGTACCATAGGAATGGTGGAAGACATGAACCACAAGAGTCTTAGGAACTCCCTTACTGACAGAGCTTGGAGAGGAAGTAATTCCTGGAAATATGAGTGAGGCTCTGACTTTTGTCAGGCAGTAGGCAGGCCATTATTTGCACTGAGAGAATCCTTCATCCTAGAAACACATGGTCCTGGGAGGGGGTCAGAGAGGATTTTTGAAGATTTACGGTGAACCCTAGCCATTTCAGCAGGGACATGGCATAGTCCAGGTGTTCTTGTACCAAATGTGGGGATGATGCCTGTATGAGGATATCGTCAAGATAACACTGGATCCCCATGCATTCTGGCAAAGGCAATAACTGGGGCTAGACACTTTGTGAACATTCTTGGGGCCATGGAGAAACCAAACGGCAAAACACAGAACTGAAAATGTGAAGAACCCACTAAGAAAAAAAGGAATTTCCTGAAAAGTGGGTGGACAAAGATGTGCCGGTAGGCAACCTTTATGTCTAAGGACACCATGTAGACCCGAGGGAGAATCAGGGAGAGCACAGCAGAAACAGTCAGCATCCCAAAAGGAGGGGACCTTGAGAAAGGTGTACAGATGGGATAGATCCAAAATAGCTCTCCATGGACCTTCCTTCCTGGGGACTAGGACTATTCTGGAGTAAAATGTTCCTGGATAAAAGGTCCAGCTTAAACTGCAAGATGAAAATATGTGAAGAAGCCCAAGTGGCAGCAGAGTAAATATCGTCTAAAGATACCCTGGACCAAAAAGCCGCGGAGGTAGCCAAAGATCTAGTAGAATGTGCCTTCACGTGACTTGGCGGGGGATAACCCACTAGCTGAATATGCCAGGGTAATACACTGGGAAATACAACAGTCAACAATGACCTTCGACACTGGTTTCCCGAAGAAAGGCTTAGAATAGGAAATAAAGAGTTGGTCAGACATCAGAAAGGATTTAGTCCTGTGCAGGTAAAAACTTAACTGTCTATGCACATCTAGCAAGTGAAATGTGTACTCTCCTTTATTTTGAAAATTTGGGAAGAAAACTGTGACATTAATGCCCTGATTAATATTGGACTCCGAAGCTACTTTAGAAGAAAGTATGGATTAGTGCGCAAGGACATCCTGTCTTTATGAAATATCAAATAAGGAGGTTTGATTGACAATGCTTGATGCTCCAAAACCTTTCTGGCAGACAGTGACCAAGAAAGCAGTCTTCCAGGACAGAAATTTTAAGTTCACCACGGCTGCAGGCTCAAAGAGAGGCGAGACCAGAGCTTGCAGAACTAATGTAAGATCCCAAGGAGACGTTGGGTCCTTAACCGGTGGCCGAAGTAGAAAGGTGCCTTTTAAAAAAGCTTTACAAAGATTAGAAGAGGTTAGAGAAGCCATGTTGTCACCTACATGAAAGTTAGATATAGCTGCCAGTTAGACCTTGACCCTAGAAGAAATGGCACCTTGCTGAAAGAAGCTTGCTAAAAATTCTAAAACCACTGGAAGCAGGGCAGTGAAGGGGTCTAGGTTATGCTGTGAAGCCCTGATAGAAAAACGCTTCCACTTGCTGAAATAAACCTTGATGGTAGAAGACTTATGAACCTCAACCAGAATCCTTTTGACTGGTGGAGCAGCCAAGCGGTGAGCTTCAGACTGACCAGGTCTGGATAATGAATCCCTGAAGGATGAGAGAAGATCCGGAGCTGAATTTAACGTCCATGGTGGTCCCACAAGATGAGACCACAGAGAGGGGAACCAGACTTGGCGAGGCCAGAATGGGGCAATGAGGATGACTAAGCTCCCCAGCCTGCGAGCTTTATGAAGAAATTTCGGTATTGGGGCAGAGGAAGAAAAGAATACAGAAGACCAGGGTTTCAAGCATGAATCAGAGCATCTCTGGGGGCTTTCCCTGGTGGGGGGTTCAGAATGAAAAACTCGCTGCACTTCGAGTTGGAAGGAGGGGCAAAGAGAACGCAGCAAGGTGGACTCGACTTGAGAAAGATCCGTTCCCCTACTGAAGGATTCAGAGACTACTCATAAGGCATTAGAACAGACCGCTGAGCCTGTCTCCCAGAATGTTGGACCTTCTCGGAATGTGCGTTGCCACCAGGAAACAGTCGGTAAAGATCACCCACTCCCACACTCTCAAGGCTTCGTGACACAGGGGGATAAGACCTGGTTCCCCCCTGTTTGTTGATTTACAAGACCATGGACATATTGTCTGTCTGGATCACAATCATCTTTAGGGGAAGATGGGGATGGAGAGCCTGCAAAGCTAAAAGCACCGCCCTCATCTTCAGGATGTTAATATGCAATTGAGTCTCTTAGGGGGACCACATGACTTGGACAGTCCTTCCCAAACAGTGACCCCCTCCCCCAGTAGTGATGCGTCCATGGTCACCATGGCCAAGGAGAAAGGCAGGAAAAAGAGACTACCCTGGAGGAGGTCCAGGAAATGAATCCACCACAGAAGACGGTCCATACACACCCGAGAGACTAAAATAGGGTAAGACAATGGAAGATCTAACATGGACAAATGAACCGTAAGGTCCACTGAAGTACCTGCATATGAAACTGGGCCATGGGTAAAAGAGTGATCATGGCCACCATGGACTTTAATGTCCTTAATACTATTTCCACTGTCGGTGACCGAGCTTGAAGAATACAGAGGACATGTAGCTTCAGGGACTGGATCCTCTCTGAGGTTAAAAAGACCTTGGTTTGAATCGTGTCCAACCGAGCCCCAATGAAGTCTAACACTTAAACCGGAGCCAGTAATGAATTGCTGAGATAGATGGTTGTGCCCAACTGTTGGGCTAAGTGAAGAAGGGAATCCCTCACTTGGCAGAGTTGATGCCTGGAAGGGGCAGCAAGGAGCCAATCATCCAGGTAGAGGAAGACCTGGAATCCCTGTAGTCTCAGGTGAGCCGCTACCACTGCCATCACTTTGGTAAATACCCTGTGGGCTGTGGTGAGAACAAAGGGGACCGCTCTGAACTGGTAATGACTGGTTCCTAGCCAGAAGTGGAGAAACCTCCATTAGCACCTGTCCATTCTGATGTGGTAGTATGCATCATGGAGGTTGATCGAGCACATCCAATTGCTCTCCTGCAGAAATGGCAGGATAGTTTGAGGAGTGACCATCCGGAATTTCATCTTGGCAACTGACAGGTTTAAGATGAAAAGATCCAGAATGGGTCTCAAGTCCCCAGTCTTCTTTGGCAACAAAAAGAACCTGGAATAAATGCCTGATCCAGTCTGGTTTGGGGGGGGGGGGACATGCTGGATGACTCGTTTTCTTAGCAGCTTTGCAAATTCCCATGCTGCTTTCTCCCTTTCAGCAGGTGGAATGTCCGGGAGGTGTCTGGGTGGAAGAGGTGAGTGACTGAAAGGAATTGAATAGCCTCTGCTATAATTTGCAACACCCAATGACAGTCCATGACTGACTCCCCATTGGGTGTAGTGAGAGACGTCCCCCAACAGCCTCCAGAGCCAAGCAGCCAAGCAACCCTTCAGGGTTGCTGTGAAAGTCTCTCAGAGAAAGGCTCTCAAGACCCTTGATTCCTCGGACACCCTCTGCTTCTAGGGCGGCGTCTATCAAATCCCCCTCTGCCTCTGGGGGAAGGTGAGTCCTGGGGGTAGCTCTGAGATTTTCAGAACCACATCTTCTTGGCACCCTGCTGATTCATTGAAAAAGTTCGTTGAGGGGCCGAAAAGCGGATCCCGATGGCAGAGTCTTCCCATCTTTTTCACTCTGGACTAGAGTGTCACGTAACAACTTTCCAAAAAGGGTGTTCGCGTCATTTGAGGCATTAGTAAAGAACAGCTTAAAGTGCTCAGAGAAGGCACAAAGCCGGTGCCAGGCAAAGAGCCTGATGGCAACGCCTGTACCGGCAGCTCTAGCAGCACCCTCAGTTGCATGGGAGAGGAGACACTCAGAGGTGTTAGCAACAGACGTGTGGGTGGCCATTCAAGAGGAGAAAGCTTTCTTGTCCTCCGCTGACACAGACCAAGGGGTAGACTCAGCGATCTCTTTGACCAGATCATGCTGAAGCCTAATTACGTGTGCCAAGTAATTCAGAGCACGCACTGAAAACGTCGCTGAATCATACACCCGCTTCTCAAAATGGTGCATCATCCTGGACTCTTGAACAGGTGGATGAACCGTAGAGCTCTCCTGTGCGAACTCCTTTTTAGTGGCCACTGCCACCACCACGGCATCAACTGGGGATCCCTTGATCCAGTAGGGCCTATCTGTAGGGGCACTCAAGATCTCGTCCAGGTGTTTGGGGATTGGCTCCACCATGTCTGGCTCCTTTCACATCCAAGATGTAATAAGATCCACTAGTGGATCTGTGGAAGGGGACACCCAGGAAGTAGAGGGTCCTGTGCCAAATGCCTCCAGGAACACCACTTCATCCTGGTTAGGTTTCTAGGCACACCACCTCCCACATTGGTAAAGGATTTCCATGATGTCTCCAAAGAGACATCCTTGGGAGGGGACCAGGGGGAACCTTCCTAAAATCGGTGTCTTCTGTCAGGGACTCTGATGGGGAGTCCAAGTGCCTCCTTTTACACGTATGCTTGCAAGGCACCTCCTCAGTGGGGGTCCCTGGGGAGGACTCGCCAACGTCTCACTGTTCCCAAGCGGGAGCTCCCTGGGGCAAAGAGGCAGCAGGCTGTCCCTGAGGTAGCAGGATGGAAAGATCCACACCAGAAACAGAGGCAGATGAGGAGGACTCCGAAGACAAGATCATCAAGGGTCTCAAAGGGATCGAGAGGACCCTTCGCCATCATTTTGAAAGCCAAAGGGGAATGGACCTCCTGAGAAGGGGCTACCGAGGGAGCCATAACCGAAGCTCCAAAAAAATCCAAGGAGATACAATCCACTTGGATCCAGCTCAGAGAGCCAGATGGATCAGACCTACTCAAGGCCATGGCCAGTGTCGAGGTACAAGGTACCATCGGCACCGACCCCTCAACGCCGTGTCTCCTCGGATCCAAGGGCTCCAAAACCAGGGGGGGTCGGAACGGAGAAGGAGTAACTAGAATGAAAGCAGACTGCATACCTCCCCAGTCAAGAAGGAGAGGAGGCAGGCAAGACTCCCATTTATATCTGGGTGTGGATAAATCTCCACATCATCTTGTCCACTTCTGCTTTGGAAACACTACAGGTGACCTGGACGAGGAGGCCACCTACGCCGGCCTAGAGGGGTAGTGAGGAGAGACCTGAACCGGCGACTGGGTCAGTAGCTCCTCCGGCTCCAAGGAAAACCAAGGGGAGCGGAGCCAGGGAGACTCATTTCTCAGAGCTGAGCAGACCTTTGCTGGAGAACCCGCGGAAGAACAGCGATCAGGGGACCGCTTCCTAGGCTTGTCCTTTGACCTGGTTGGTTTGTCCCCATTCCCAGACCTCTTGGCAGGTGGTTGAGTCCCAGAGGCTGGGACGGAGACGGAAGAAGAAGCCAGAGTAGAAGAGGCCTCAGCCCCAGAGGTAGGAGGTGGAAGAAGACCTCTGAGGATTAATTTGTTTCTCCTGTCCATCAATGCGCAGGGATTGAACCCCATGCAGATGGAGCAGGAGGTCTCTAGATGGGCAGCCCCAAGGCATTCAATGCATAGAGTGCGGCCATCACCTGGGGAGCACTTATGGTCACACTCCGCACATTTGCAGAAAATACAGTTGTGTACACTTACCATAAATTTAGATGTTCGAGAGTATTCACTGTTGCAGTCATCACATTTGGGTTATCCCTGCCAGGGTAACCCTCGGCTGACCCAAATACCAGAGGCTTAGTATTTCTGCATCGGTTGCTGTCTCTTCAGGACTGAGGTCAGGTCGCCAGTAGTATAAAGTACGGCAGCATACTCCATTACATCAGTTTTTCTTGCCCTGTCAGGAGCCCCCAAGTGGAAGCCAGGTTATGGTGGAAGAACCCCACCAATAGAAAGTAAATATCAAAATGTTCCTTGTAAGGAGAGAGAGAGAGAAATAAGAGGTGGATGGAGGGAGGGAAACCAGGACTGCAACAGTGAATACATTTGAACATCTACATTTATGGTAAGTGTACACAACTGTACTATGTTCTTCGTGTTTCACTGTTGCAGGCATCACACTTGGGTTGATTCCCAAAGCTGAAGAAAAGGGTGGAGGCAGTCTAGGAGACTAGGGGCTGGCTAGGATGCCCTGTAAGACTGCAGTGGCAAAGCCTGCCCTGGATTTGGAGAAAATAGGCAGGTGGTAATGCTTAGTGAAAGTGTGAACAGATGTCCCGGTGGCAGCCTCCAGGATATCCCAGGTGGGGACTCCTCTGAGGAAAGCTGCAGAGGTGGAAGTTGCTCTGGTGGAGTGAGTCCTGACCCCCTTAGGGGAAGGTTTTCCATGTTGCTTGTAACAGAAATGGATGCAGTGTGCTATCCATTTGGAAGCTGTTTTTTGGAGATGGCTTTGCCCTCTGCCCCTGCCGCAAAGCTAACCAGTAATTGATCAGACTTTCTGAATGATTTAGTCCTGTTTAGATAGAATCTGAGCTGTCTGTGCACATCTAGAGAGTGCAGGATCCTTTCCCCCTTGTTTTGTGGGTAAGGGAAAAAGGTGGGAAAATGAATGGATTGGTTGAGAGCCACACTGGACACCACTTTGGGCATGAAGGATGGGTTAGTCCTAAGGGAAACCCTGTCAGTATGGAAAATGATGAAGGGTTCCCACAGCTAGGAGTGCTTGTAGCTCAGAGACTCTTCTGGCTGAAGTGATGGCCCGAAAAAAAAGACGTCTTCCAGGAGAGAAATTTTAGCTCTGCTGAAGATGCTGGTTCAAAGGGTGGCAGGGTGAGCTTTTCCAACACAAAGTTAAGGTCCCATGCTGGGGTGGGTGCTCTTCTGGATGGCCTTAAGTTGCTAGCCCCTCTTAGGAACTGTTTGATCAAGGAGTGTGAGAAAAGGGACTGCTCAGTGGGAAAATGAGCAGAGACAGCAGAGGCATGAATTATAATAGAGGAAAAAAAAGAGACCACTGTGTAGTAGGGTCAGCTAAGTAATCCAGGATGAGGGGGAGGGCTGTGCCGTATTGGCTCCCTTAGCCTGAATCCAGGTGTAGAACCTTTTCCATTTGTCAGCATAAGATTTTCTAGTGCTAGGGTGTCTGGCCTCACGTATAACATCTAGAACCCGTTTACTGAGGTTGGCAGATTGATCAGTTGTCAGGAAATAGGCCAGGCTGCCAAACTGAGGGTCTGCAATTGGGGATGCATAAATTCTCCTTCCTTCTGGGTCAGAAGGGTTGGGGTCTGAGTGAGATGCCATGGTGGCAGTAGGGACAGGATGTGCAGCAATGGGTACCAGTGCTGGCGAGGCCAGTCTGGAGCAATAAGAATTGTCCTTGGTTTTTCCTCCCTTATTTTGAGCAGTACCCTGGTGATGACAGGTAGTGGAGAAATTGCAAAGACAGATAGACTGACGCAGGGGAAGGATAGGGCATCCACTTTCCAAGCCATGCAGTGATGTTCCCTGGTGCAGAACTTGATGAGCTGATGGTTGGTGTGGGAGGCAAAAAGGTCAACCTTCTGAGTGCCTCATTTCTGAGTTATTAGGGTGAAGGTTCTTTTGTCTAGCTGCCACTCATGTGGGTCCAGAAAATTTCTGCTTAAGTGGTCTGCCAGAGAGTTTAGAGAACCTGGCAGGAATTGTGCTAACAGGTAGAGTTGCATGGCACAGCCTGTGTGCCAAAGGGTCATGGCCAGCCTGCACAGAGGGTAGGAGTGAGTCCCTCCCTGCTTATTGATATACCACATTACAGTGGTGGTGTCTGTTTTTATCAGGAGAGCCCCTGTGAAGAGTAGGGGCCTGAAAGCTGTCAATGCATGCTGGACAGCTAACACCTCTTTCTGGTTGATGTGCAGATGGATTTGGTGTTGGCTCCACTGGCCCTGAATGCACCTGCCGTCCAGGTGTGCACACCAGGCATAGTCTGATGCATCTGTGGTGAGGGTCTGGGCGGCAGGGGGTGTTAAGAAAGGTAGTCCCTTGTTGTGGGAGCATGCTGCCTCCCACCACAGAAAATCTTTCCTTAGGCAAGGTATCATTGGTATAAGAGTTTCCAGGTGTTGACACCAAAGGCTTTTTAGGTACCATTGAAGTTTTCTCATATGCAGTCTGGCATATGGAATACGTAGAATGCAAGATGCCAGGAACCCAAGAGCTTGCAGGATTTTCCTTGCAAATAACTGGGGTCTGGTGGCTAGTTGAGAGAAGTAGGCCGTCAGGTAAGTTTGCTTTTCTGGTGTAAGGAATGCCATCTGGGATGCTGTGTCCAGGCTTGCTCCCAGGAATATAATCCTTTGGGTGGGTACTAGTTTGGATTTCTTTTCGTTGACAGTGTACCCTAGGGTGATCAGTAGGGACTTTACAAAGGCCCGGTGCTTGAGCGGCTTTTCCTAACTGACTGCCTGAATTAGGCAGTCATCTAAGTATGGGTAAATTTGGATACTCCTTTGTCTGCAAAAGGAAATGGCGAGAGCCAGACATTTTGTGAAAACTCTGGGAACAGTAGATAAGCCAAAGGGAAGTGCAGAGAACTGAAAGTGCAGGGATCCTGCTCTGAAACATAGATATTTCCTGCATGATTCCATGATAGGGATGTGGAGGTAGGCCTCTTTTAGGTCTAGGGTGGATTTTACTATCACCAGGAAGGTGTTTAGAATGGATAGAGTGAGGATGGGGCGCCAGGTGCCCTCTTTTCTGTGTACCAGAAATAGTCTGGAGTAGAAACCTTGGCCTATCTGTTCTGCAGGAACGTGCCCTATTGCCCACATGGAGAGCAGGGAAAGGACTTGCTTTTTTGACTCTGCCCACTGGTTTGGAGGTAGATCTGGAAACCCTTTTGGGGTTGTGAGTGTGTGGAAATAAAATCTGTATCCTTGGGACACTATGTTGAGGACTCAGCGGCGTTGGTAATGGTGGCCCAGGTGCTTGTGTGAAAGGAGAGTTTTCCCCCAGGGGAAAGTGTAGGTGGACAGAGGGAGGAGGTGGGGGAGGAGAGTCATTGTGAGTTCTTACCATGAGGGGGTGGCTTAGAAAGTATAGTTGTGTACACTTACCATAAATGTAGATGTTCGAGTGTATTCACTGTTGTAGTCATAACATTTGGGTAATCTGCTGGCAGGTTGCCCTCAGTCGGCCTGATTAACAAAGTCTTGGGTCCTGCATCAGTTGCCGTCCCTTCTTCCATGATGTCAGGGGTATAAAACATGCAGCCGACTCCATTACATCAGTTTTTCTTGCCCCAGATTTCTGGTGCCCCCCAAATGGGGAGCAAAAAACATAAATATATATAGCTGGAGGGAGGGTAACCAGGACTGCGACAGTGAATACACTCGAACATCTACATTTATGGTAAGTGTACACAACTGTACTATGCTCTTCGTGTTTCACTGTTGCAGTCATTACATTTGGGTAGAATCCCAACGCTATAGTTGAGAGGATGGATTTATACAGCATTAGGAGCAGCAATAAGGCCCTGCGGGATAGCAGTGGCAAAGCCTGCTCTGGATTTAGAGAAGAGAGGTAAATGGTAATGTTTGGTGAACGTATGAACTGAGCTCCAGGTAGCAGCTTCGAGAATGCCTCTAGTAGGAACCCCTGAGAAAGGCTGCAGAACTAGATACAGCCCTGGTGGAATGAGATCTGATCCCCTTGGGGACAGGTTTACCATGGTGCATATAGCAGAAACGAATACAATGGCTAATCCATTTGGAAATAGTCTGCTTTGAAAAAGCCTTTCCCTCTTCCCCTGCAGCAAATGCCACCAATAGTTGTTCAGATTTTCTTAGAGATTTTGTCCTGTTTAAGTAGAATCTTAGTTGTCTGTGTACATCCAATGAATGCAGAATTTGCTCACCCTTGTTCTGTGGCTTGGGAAAGCAGGTTGGCAGATGAATGGTCTGATTAAGAGCCACACTGGATACCACCTTAGGCATAAAGGATGGCTTGGTCCTGAGAGCCACCCTGTCCAGATAAAAAATAATGAAATGCTCCACTGCCATAAGAGCCTGTAATTCTGAAATTCTTCTAGCTGAAGTGACTGCTAAAAGAAAAGCTGTTTTCCAAGAGAGAAATTTTAGGTCTGCAGTAGCAGCTGGCTCAAAAGGAGGTAGAGTGAGTTTTACCAAAACAAAACTGAGGTCCAATCCAGGAGTTGGTGCTCTCCTGGGAGGTCTTAAATTTTTGGCCCCTCTGACATACTGCTTTAGCAGAGGATGAGAGAAGAGGGGAGGTTCTGTGTTGTAATGAGCTGAAATGGCAGATGCATGGATTTTCATGGAAGAAAAAGATAGGCCCTTGTGAAGTGTCTGAGGCAGGTGTGACGCATTGCGCAGGAGCTGGTACCAGTGTTGGCGAGGCCAGTCTGGAGCAATCAGAATCATTTTTGGTTTGTCCTGTCTGAATTTTAGTAGGACTTTGGAGAATAGAGGGGGAAAAGCATAAACTGATAGAGCATCCACTTTCCAAGTTCTTTTGTGATGAATTCTCGTGCAGAATTTGTCCAAATGATAGTTCCGGGGTGAGGCAAAAAGATCTATGTCTGGGCTGCCCCATTTGCATGTCAACATGCTGAAAAACTTGTGGTTCCAGTTTCCATTCTTGTGGGTCCATAAGATTTCTGCTTAGTTCGTCTGCCAGAGTATTTAGCTTTCCTAGCAGGAATTGAGCTTGTAGATGTATTTGATAAGTCAACGCCATGTTCCACAATGCCATGGCTAGTCTGCAAAGGGGGTAGGAATGTGTACCCCCCTGCTTATGTACCACATGACTGTGGTGTTGTCTGTCTTTATCAGTAGTTGTCCTGGATGAAGGTAGTCCTTGAAAGCTGTCAGAGCATTCTGTACAGCTAGCATCTCTTTCTGATTAATATGTAGATGCATTTGATTTGGACTCCATTTGCCCTGAATGCATTTCCCTGCCAGATGCGGCCCCCAAGCATAATCTGATGCGTCTGTAGTTAGGGTTTGGGCAGCAGGGGGTGGAGTGAATGGCAGTCCTTTGTTTTGCTGGCAGGCCTCTGCCCACTATAGGAACTCTAGTTGCAGGCAAGGTATGATAGGAATCAATGTTTCCAGGCTGTGACAATGTTGACTCCATAAACTTTTTAGGTACCATTGAAGTTTCCTCATATGCAGTCTTGCATATGGAATTAGAAGAATGCAGGAGGCCAAGAATCCCAAGGCCTGCAGAATTTGTCTTGTAGATAGCTGGGTTTTTGTGGCCACCTGTTTGAAGTAAGTCATCAACTGAATTTGCTTTTCTGGCGTAAGGTAAGTAATCTGGGCAGTTGTATTCAAGCTTGCACCCAGGAATGTAATTTTTTGAGAGGGTATCAGTTGTGATTTCTTTTCATTTATGGTGTACCCTAGACAAGTTAGAACCCTTTTTACAAACCCCACATGCTTTAGAACAATGTCCTTGTTTTCTGCCTGAATTAAACAATCATCCAGGTATGGATAAATTTGAATATTTCTTTGCCTGCAAAAAGCAATTACTGGTGCCAGGCACTTTGTGAAGACCCTGGGCGCAGTAGATAAGCCAAAGGGCAGTGCAGAGAACTGGTAATGCAAGTAGCCTGCTTTGAAGCGGAGGTATCATCTGCAAGATTCCCTGATTGGGATATGCAGGTAAGCCTCTTTTAAGTCTAGAGTTACCAACCAGGCATCTTTGCCTAGCATAGGTAGTAACTGTTGAAGAGTCAGCATCTTGAATTTTGGAATGTCCAGAAATGTATTTAAAATGGATAAGTCCAGAATTGGACGCCATGATTTGTCTTTTCTGGGTATCAGGAAAAATCTTGAATAGAAACCTTGTCCCTTTTCCTCTTCTGGCACTGGTTGAATAGCCCCCATATTCATGAGGGACAGAATTTGTTTCTGGGCCTCAGCCCACTGATTTGGAGGCAGATCTGGCCACTCGTTTGGGATTGGCAACGTGTGGAAATGAAATCTGTATCCCTGGAATACTATATTTAAAACCCATTTGTCCTGGGTAATCAGTTGCCAGTTTCGTGCATGAAGTGCCAGTTTTACCCCCAAAGGGGCGGCCAAAATGTAAGTGCTTGGTGATTGCAGTGGAAAGTCATTGAGACTGTTTACCATAGGGAAGTGCCTTGTTGCTTCCAGATTTGGAGGTGGAGGCACCCCATTGTTTTGTTCTAAAAGTTCCTTGTGACTGAAACCTGGAGCCTTCGGAATGTCTGGATTTGACTTGAGCGGCTCTCGTGGGAACTGGAAAGGACCAGTTCTTAGTAGGCCAGTGCCTACTAAATCTGGGTGGCTGCACTTGTAAGAAATCTTTCACAGTTTGCATAGATTTAACTTTATCTTCCATCTTTTTAAAAACTTCTTCAGCCTTATTACCAAAGGGACTGTCCTGTTCTAAAGGAGCATCCAACAATTTTGCTTTAACATGGTCAGGCAGATTTTGCTCCTTGAGCCAAGCATGCCTTCTTATCACAGATCCAGTAACAGAAGCCCTGCAAGAGGCCTCCAAAGAATCAAAACCACATTGCAAAGTATGTTTTCCAACTTGTTCAGCTGAATGTAATAAATCCTGCAACTCTATTTTCCACTCGGTCAGAGATCAACATCATTTTCTGTTTAAGTAAACCCATGACATGCTGTTGACATTTAAGCATATGAAATTGACAGTTTAAAGCCCTGATTGCCAAGGTTGCAGATGTGTAAACCTTCTTACCCCATCTATCCAGCGCCCTGGAATCTCTGTCTGAAGGTGTAGGATTTTTAGCAGTAGAAGCCTTAATGCCCTTGGGACCCTGGGAAATGGTTTCAGGGTCAGCAGTAGGGTTTTTGAAAAGGAATTTGTGGGAGTCAGGAACCCTGTTGTATCTATCTGGCTTACTAGGAGCTGGGGGGGCAGGGAATCAGGAGTCATGCTGGTTTCTAAGAAAACATCATCAACAATGTCTAGAACAGGAGGAATAGCCAAAGGCCTATGCTGAGGAAGAAGAAGAAAATCCCTAAGTCACTTTTTAGATTTAGAGAAATCCTGACTTTCCCAGTGGAAGTGTTCCCTTAAGGTATGTAAAGTGTCTGCAAAAGAGAAATCCACAGGGGGAGAAGCAGAAGGGATGGAATCTTCTGCATCAGAGTCCTCATAAGTAGGTATAGATAAATCCTGTCCAGAAGGAGAATCAGAAGAAATAGAAACCTGATCTGAAGATTCATAGTCAGTGCCTTGCCTAGGCCTCTTAGCAGGAGGGGGATGGGTACCTCTGATCAAGGTAATTAAATCTTCAGCCATTTTGATCATTTGTTTTTTAGGCATTGGGGCCTGTATATGTGGCCCAAGCATCGGCTTTTTAGACATGGAAGTAGATTTTGGCCTTAGTTTTGAAGAGGGCATCGGTTTAATATACAAATCTTTAAGCCTGAAACACCCTCAGAAGCCAGTGCCTGCTCAGCGGCTCCGGACCCATCTAAGGACATCTGCGGGTTCAATACTTGAAGCATCACGCGGCATACCAGACTCCAAATGGGTCTCAGTAGAGGCCTGCGAATCAAACGTAGCGGGTATCAGGAGCTGCAAAAGAGCCTCACTGAGTACCGGCGAACCTGCGACTGGCTTAGGAGAAGCATCGTCGTCGGTTTTGGACCTCGATGGTCTGTCTCGGTCTTTTTCTTTGCATTTTATAGGTAATCTGGAAGTCGGATTGATAACAGATGACATTTCTGGATAGTTAAATCTTCATCCAAAATATTTAGAAGCAAAAATATACAGACTTTTAATCGTGCGTTGATTAAATTTAGCACAAAACCGACAGCAAGGCACGTTGTGGTCAGGGCCTAGTACAAATGAAAATCCTTATGAAGTATTTGCTTCCCACAAGTAATGCAATTATTAACTTTTACTGACATCGGTAAGGAGCAAGAAAAAGTTTCCCTAACGGGGTACTTAGCTTTTAGTTGAAGACTTCAGTTCTGAAACTCGAAAACGAAAATTTCAGGAGTCGGCCGACCGTCACTTGCGAACTGCTTCTGCTTCGGGCACCACGCGGCAAGAAAGATTGATGTAATGGCGTCGGCTGCATGTTTTATACCCCTGACGACCTGTCGTCATGGAAGAAGGGACAGCAACTGATGCAGGACCCAAAACTTTGTTAATCAGGCCGACTGAGGGCAACCTGCCAGCAAATTACCCAAATGTAATGACTGCAACAGTGAAACACGAAGAACATCTCCCTGGTTTTGAAGTGGAGGAATTCCACTGTTTTGATCTCTTCATTCCCTGTGGCTGCTGTCTGGGGGGGTCTGCTTCCCCGGGGTCTGGGCTGAACTGACTTGGTGGGAGCAGGAAAGGACCAGTGTTTAGAGGGGCAATACCTGCTGAACCTTGTTAGCTGGACCTGTAGGACATTCTTAACTGTCTGCATAAATTTTTTTTTTTTCTTCCATCTTTTTTAAGACCTCCACTGCCTTCATGCCAAATAAGTTTCCTTTGTGCAAGGCTGCATCTAATAGTTTAGATTTAACATGGTCTGGCAAGGGCTGTTCCTTAAGCCATGCATGTCTTCTACGGCCAGAACTGGTGACTGCTGCCCTGCAAGAAGCTTCTAGGGTGTCAAAACCATAGTGTACGGTATGCTTATTCACTTGACTCGCAGAATGCATTAACTCTTGTAACTGTTTAGATTCTGCACAAGCAGGAAGGGAAGACACTTTTTGTTTGAGGATTTCCATGGTATGTTGCTGAAATTTCAGCATATGGAACTGGCAATTTAGTGCTCTGATAGCAAGAGTAGCAGAGATGTATACTTTTTTACTCCATCTGTCTAGTGCTCGGGAATCCCTATCTGACGGGGTGGGATTCTTAGCAGAGGTTGCTTTAATTCCTTTAGGCCCTTGAGAAATTACCTCAGGGTCAGCAGCAGGGTTTTTGAAAAGAAATTTGTGAGAGTCAGGGACTCTCTAATACAAGTCAGGTTTTCTTGTTGCAGGAGGGAGGGTGTTAGGAATCAAACTGGATTCCAGGAAGACATCATCCACAACATCCAGGGCTGGGAGAATGGCCAGGGGTCTGTGTTGTGGAAGATCCAAGAATTCTCAGAGTCTCTTTAGACTGAGGGTAGTCCTGACATTCCCATTGGAAATGCTCCCTTAAGGTATGAAGGGTTTCCCCAAAGGGAAAGTCCTCGGGTGGAGAGGCTGAAGGAATGGATTCCTCTGCATCAGAATCCTCATAAGCAGAGAGGGGTTGCATGACTTCACATTCAGATGCATCAGAGTCATCAGACTCCTGTTCAAACAAAACTACTGGGGACACATCTCTTTTCCTTTTGGAAGGGGTAGCTTGGCTTCCCCTGATCAGTATAAGGTCTTCTGCCATTTTAAGCATTTGAGACCGAGGCAAGGAAGCAGGTGCCTGAGATTGGGTCGTCATTTTTTTGGGTGTGGTTCGTACCCTGGGACTTAGAAACTCAGTAGTTTTCAAAATAACGACAGACGTGAAAGTCGTCAGTTTGTGACGAGAATCGGTAGTGCGAAGTACTTCCTTGGAAGCCGGTGCCTGCTCAGTGGCTCCAGACCCATCCAAGAGTGAGACAACTGCAGGATCCTTAGTCGAAGAAGAGTTTTGCAGCATATCGGACTCCAAAAGGTCCTCGGTAACAGCCTGCGAATCCGCAGAAGCGGGCATCAGGGGCTGCGAAAGTGCCTCATTGAGGACTGGAGAACTGATAACTAGTTTAGCAGTTGGTAGGTTTGAACCTGTGCGGACTGTCTCTGTCTTTATCTTTATGTTTTTTCAGATCATCTTCTGTCAGATGGCTTACCAAAGCCATATCGGAATTCAAGGACTGTAAGCGAAAATATCTAGCTACAATAAGGGCCAGACAACATATAGTTCTGGCATTAAACAAAGCACAAAAGCGACAGCGAGGGACGTCGTGGTCTGGGCCTAAGCAAGTGATGCAGTAAGAGTTAAAGTCTCGGTGTGGTATTTGCTTTCCACAGGCGAGACAATTGTTAACTTTTTCTGACATCGGTTAGAGCAAAAAAAAAGGATCCCCAACGGGGAACTTAGCTTTTAGAAGACTTCAGCTTCAGTTCGGAAGACAAAACTCAGGTAGCGGCCAACGGGCACTCGTGTGAACTAGTTATGCTTCGGGCTCCCCAGCGAGAAAGACTAATGTAATTGTGTCGGCTGTCTAACTTTATACTACTGACAACCTGACATCAGTCCTGAAGCGAAAGGAACCAACACAGAAATACTAAGCCTCTGGTATTCGGGCCGGCTGAGGGCTACCCTGGCAGGGATAACCCAAATGTGATGACTGCAACAGTGAAACACTAAGAACATCCCTGGTTTTGGGGTCTCAGACATGGTATGCAATGCTGACAGCCCCAAACAAAATCACACACACTCAACAGAAAGGGAATAAAGGGGCTTTTTTTCTTTTCAAAACTGACATTAGCGCACGAGGAGGGGGGGGGGGACGTAGAAAGGATACAAAAAGGGAACTTTAAGAAAAGAAGGGAATATAAAAAAATAGAAAAAATACAATTACCCTAACAACAGCTCAGAGCAACGGATCATGATGCAGACATGAAGTGAGGCAAATGAGATCTGAAGGGAGGAAGGAGGCAGGGGCATTATGGGTAGGGAAGAGCTTGGAGCTCGGATCAGATGCTGGATATGCAGCTGAGATGGATCCGTGCCAGATCCAAAATCCCACAGTTTGAAGACCAAATGAAGACAACAACTTCAGATCTACATTTTATAGAGTGTCTGGTAACTTGACTGCAGGAATTTAAAAGGCTAGCAATTTTGGCCTTATTAGGGGAATAAGGTAATTCAAATTGTTTAATGGCATCTGTCAATAGGGCCAAGGAGTATTTTGCCACACGAGTCTGATAATTTACAGCTGTCATAGCTAAAGTGGCAGAGGTATAAACTTTTGTACAAACCTTTCCATAACCCTGCGAGGGGAGTAGTTTAGAGGTTTTATCTCCAGCAAGGGATATGGTAGAAGGGTCCGCAGAAGGAGCCTTGTAAAGGAATTTTGCATCATCAGGTACTTTATAAAATCTTAATAACCACAGTAGCAAAAGAAACCAGTGATATTTAGTTCTTATGTTCACTGAAAGTTTTTTTATTCCAAAGTAGAAAGCATAAAATCTCTTAGCGCCTCGGCCACAACCAGCCTTTACAGACTAAAAGTCTTGTTCAACAAATTTTCATTTTATATACATGCAGGAGTACTTAATCAATTGCATTCGATTAACTTACAATCAATGAAAATTTTTTTCTTAATGCTTAAACATTACTAAATAAAACTGTCAACTACATTCTTTATTTAAACCATTAGGTTGTAAAGTATTATATTTAATAATAAAAATCGATTCTTTTTTCCTTAGTGAATGTTTTAACATTTCCTCACTAGAAAAATGTTGTGAAACCTGCTCTAAAACTGTTACTTTTAGATTTTTTATATGTCCTAGATGTACCTTATTAAAATGTTCTGCTACGGGACTTTTAACTTTATTTTTCTTAATGTCCCTAACATGTTCTTTTATTCTTTCACTTAGGCTTCTTTTAGTTTCACCTATATAATATTTTTTACAAGAGTATCCTTTTTCCCCCCTTTTAAAAAC
>NC_056731.1:1606734861-1606830704 GCF_019279795.1 Protopterus annectens
ACTGTCCACATAAGTTCCCAAATCCCAGACAACTGAGTTAATCCTTATGGGTGCACCATCAAATGTGGTACTTCCCAAAGGATGTAATAATGCATTTTCTGGCTTTTAGTTTCACACCATGACTTTGACACCAGTTACTTATTTGAGACAAACCTTCCTGCAGGATGGCCAAGTCATTTGGGGATTCAATGACTGCTCCAAGCTTGCTATCATCTGCAAACTTGATCAGCCACAGCCCTTTGGTATTGGCTTTTACTTTAGAAAAGTAGATGCCCCAGTACAGAACTCTAGGGGACTCCACTGGTGAATGGTCTCTTTGTGGAGGTAACTACCCCTGTTTTGATCATCTGTATCCTATCTCTGAGTCAGATGGCAATCCAGCATGTGACATAAGGGTTTATTTGCAGCTTATTTAGCTTTTCTGCTATTTCTGAGTGGGGAACTGTGTCTAAAGCTTTGGCCAGGTTGAGGTATGCAGTGTGTACCATTTTGACTTCATCCGTTGCTTTGATGACATTTTCAAGAAATCCCTCAGGTTGAATAAGTATGACCTGCTCTTGATGAATTCAAATAGATACGAGTCTAATGTCTGGAGGTTCTCTATGTCTTGATTGTATAAGTCCATGCTAAATCGTTTCATGGCTTTGCATATCAGACTAGTCAGACATATGGGCCTGTAATTGCCTGGGTCTGTGGAAGGTCATTCCTTATGCAGGGGTCCATTATTTACACAGAAAAACAACTCTCATTTACAAAATAATTATACATTTATAAGCTTGCAAATACATATGTATTTATATTTATAGACACACAAATCTGTTTACACAATCAAACTAAATTCTCATCCCTATTAGACCCCCACTTCTTTTTCCAAAACCACCATCTGATTGTACTCAATACTGTTGCTAAAATCCATTTTAAACATGTCATTTTTTTCTTTCATTCCATATAACCCATATAACATAAAATAAGTTTTTATATTTTACTTTAACATATTCTTTACTTTTATTCTAATATCCATATTTAATCATATCCATGTTTATTTTATCCAGTTATATCTTCAAATATCTTCTTTACATGGGATTCCCCATAACTTTTTACTCTTTTACATTTCAAAAACACACTACATTATTTCTTCTTTTTGACAATGTAAACATATTCTACGCAGGGGGGGTGGCTGTAACTGCTGTCAATTTGCTTGGTACAAAATTTGAATGGAAGAGAAAACTGAACAGTGCTGTTAGTGTTCTCACTCATTCTATTTCTCTCCTTTCTGCAAGTCCTGTGACTATTACATGACTTTCACTTTCCTCTGCCTTTTATGCATGTCCACAATTCTGTCCGCCTGAAAATTCCCAACTGGCTTCTTAAAGGCTGGAAACTTGTGTATTCCCCCACCCCAGGATCAGTAAATAACAGCTCCTTTCTTCAAACAGAAATAAAATAACTATGCATGTAGTACTACTTATACAATTCAAAAAAACTAGGCTAGTGTCACTTATTTAGCATTAATAATAGACTTAGGATGTGGAAACCCCATTTTCAGTTGCTTCCTGTACAACGTAACAAGCAGTGTTTTTCTTTTGCCACTGCCTTATGCAGCTGATATACTACCTAGTTTATTATACTTTTACTGTGCTTCATCACATTTAACAATGCAAAGTGGGTCCATTTTTTATTTGAAACTCTTAATAAATTTGGCTGACTTACTACCATTCTGGATCTGTTTTGGTATCCTGTGTGTGTACCCATATATACAGATTAAACTCAGTCCACTGCACATCTGTGTAACCCACTTCACTTCCACCCCCAATTCCCCAGCTACCCTCCAGAGCACTACTTTTATTCTCTTCTTTCTCCTTGCCCAGCCCCTCCTACCCACCACTGTCCCTTTAAGTAAACTCACACCTGACTAGCACATAAACACTCGCTCTCAGTATCTCCCAGATATCCAAGTATCTGACTATCCATACCAACTGCTTCTACCTCTCACTCTTATTTGTACAATACCTCCATTTTTGCTTATAGGAAGCTGTTCACTAGCCATATTCATCTGCATCAACTTTCTCTCATACCTGCAGAGCAGTTCCTATAACAAATTCTCACTGGGCTACCCATCACAGAAGTAACACTAACATACTCACAAACGTATAGTTAATTTCCCTCCAACAGCCTCACAGACTTGTAACTAACTCCCCTCCAACACAGTCATTAACACTTTTCTAGATTTATTTTCCTTTAGTCATTCACTACTATCTGCACGCTGACAGACTGCTTCTACCTACTCCTTAACCAGACTGCACATAATGACTGCACTACAACTGTCAGTACTACTATCTCTCTCTCTCCACTCTAGCACACGTAACATCCTATACACTCACCTCAACAGCATCACTATTATACAAACCTTTCCTACCACACCACCACCCATGCTGCCATCTCCCCACATTTATGTCAACCCATGGACATACACCTCAAGTACACCTGCCTAAAGCAAAATTCCTGCTTTATCATAACGCTAGGCCTAAACCCAAACAAAATTAGTTGTACCAACAAAATTATACATACATGTCAATAAAATTAAGTGGAGACATTCACTCAAATCCTGATCCAACTCATCCTACTCCCAACACTAGGGACTCCTCAAATTAGAATCATTCCCACACAAATGAATCCTCAGACAGATAACTTGGGTTCCTCCCTTTAGACGATGCTGCAACACAATTTAAAACAGTCTGCCTAAGCATCTTAGACCCCGCTCCTGCTACACCAAAAGCAGTAAAAACAAACCTAGCTGCACTTAGAATCAACACAAATCATAAAACAGACAACATAGAGAAAACTTAAGTGAAAAAAACAAAACGTACAGACAACTAAGAAGTAAAGCTAAATTATCTCAACAAAGATAAGAAAACTTACTGCTGTGCATTCCAAAACAAGCACTCTAATAACACTAAACTTTTGGGTATCAGTTAATAAGCTCTTAAATCCACAACAAGCTACACAACCAATCCCAAAATACCAGAGTAACAGAAAAGCATTGCCACTCCGTTTAATACCCATTTTTATTAACAGTCATACCTTTGACCAGTGACAACACATCCAAACACTCATAGCCCCTCCCAATCAAAACAATTTCTCTCTTCAAACTGTTCCAACTGCTTTAATCAAAAAATTTTTCCATAAACTAAAACTCACTGCCAGTGCCCCAGCCAATATACCAGATGACTTATCTTAAAACAGCAACAGAAGCAATTTCCTACCTCAGATCAATCCTGACAAAAAAAGACTAGTTCTCTCTCTCTTTCTCTGGCTCTTTTCCTTTTCAAGTTGGGTAAACAAAGGGAATATCAACAGTTCCCCTTTCCATGTTAAGGCTATTAACCCAGAAATGTTTTGTGTTAGCTGGCTGCGATACGGGAAATGGAAAAAGGTAATATGGTTTGATATAAATTAAAACTGTCCACTGAAATCAGTAAATCTTGACCAAGCTGTGCCTGCTTAAACAGTGTTATATTTAGCATACAATGCAGTCTATTTGGTTTAAGTGCAGTTTACTTACAGTGAAAAATGTCATTGGGAGTTCACTTCCATCTTAAAATCAGTACACTCTTGCTCAATAAATCTCTGCTTACTTACTGCTCAAACAAGAAAAAATTGATTTCAACAATTGGCTAAGTTTCTGGTGTCATTCAAAGGGGATCCAGTGTCCGTCCATCTGGGATGACATGCTCGCCAAGCCACGCTGCTTCAATAGAGACGGCTTGCACCTGCCACCCTAAGGCTTTCAAATACTGGCCAAGGCTCTTGCCACCCCCATAGTGCCTTTTTTAGGCAAGGCTCAAAAGACAAACCCACCACCGTAAATAGCACAAGTAATAAAAAACTGAGGGTAATGCTACTCAATGCCAGAAGTCTAAACCTCAAAATGCACGCACTCGAGGCACTCCTCAGTATGGAAAAAATTGATACATACAGAAACCTGGTTTAAGGCTCCAGAGAGCACCCCAGCACTACCAGGCTACAACTCATACCATACATTTCGGCCACAGAACCCAAACCGAAATACAAAAGGCGGGGGCATATCCATATTCATCAAGGATATCCACACCTCCAAGTTAGTGGCACAGCACGATGCTTCAGAGATCATCCACGTGCAACTAACCACGGGCAAAACTGCAATTCAAATTGTAGCTTGCTACAGATCACCCACCATGTCCCAGGACTCCCATTCCGCTTTTCTGGAAACACTGGGAAATATAAAGGTCCTACCAAACACCTTAATATTGGGTGATTTCAATTACCCAAACATTAACTGGGAGAATTACTCAAGTACTAACTCCCTTGCCCAACATTTCCTAGAATTTATATACACTCAAATGCCCTGGTTCAACTGGTCAACATTCCCACCAGAGGTGACAACATATTGGACCTGGTCATCACCAACATGGGCGACCGGTGTTCCACACCGGACGTCAATCCCTCGCTAGTTAGATCTGACCATAAACAAATCACTTTGGATATCCACATTCTGCCCCAACCCCCGGACAAGAAAACCACATTGAAAAACTTTTCAAAAGCAAACTTCACGTTACTTAAGACCGAGGTGGAAAGTTTCAAAGCCCCCATGTGGAAGGATAAAGCTGTCCAAGCTGCAAAATCCTTTACTAATGCATTCTACGGGCACCTATAAGAATGCATGGATCGTACCATCGCAAGCAAAACCAAGACTCACTCCTCCAAGAAAAGGAAACCAGTCTGGTGGACTCCTGCCATAAACAAGCTAGACAACAGAAGGAGGAAGCTAGTACAGAAGAGACTAAAATCCCAAGAAGGGAAGACATCCCTGATCAGTATCAGCAAGAAACTACGATCCCTCATAAAATCATCCAAGCCGAGCTTCGAAAGAAAAATTGCCAAGGACTCCAAAGATAACCACAAGACATTCTTTAGCTATGTCAAGAATCAAAGTGGCAATGCTCACATCTGCTCGGAGATGAAGCAGAATGGCACAAAATACACTGAAATGACTGATATCGCCAACATCCTGGCAGACAGGTTCACTGCAAACTTCACCTGCAAAAGGGCCCATAACCATACCAGAAGAACGTAGAGTCCCTGAAATCACAGACACTCAGGTTAAAACAGCCCTCTGCAAAGCCAAAAACACAGCATCAATGGGACCGGATGGTGTCCCAGGCTGCGTCCTACACGAGCTCAAAGATGAACTAACCCCTCACCTAAACACACTGTTCAAACTCAGCCTCTCCACAGGCTACATACCCACAGAGTGGCACACAACGGTTATTTCGCTCTAGAGCTGGAGCCACAACAGACCACGGGAACTATTGCCCTATAAGCCTAACTAGCTATGGAGCGCATCATCATGGAACTCATTAACAGAGACATTGGGAACCTCCAAACACTGGACCCTACCCATTTCGGCTTTGTTAAGGGCAGATCATGCCTCCTAAACCTGGTGGACTTCTTTGAGAGAGTTACCAAGGCTATAGACGAGGGAAAGGTGGTACACACAGCTTACCTAGACCTCGCTAAGGCCTTCAACACCATTCCTCATTCTGGTATTATAGACAAGCTCACCAGCCTGAACATGATGGGTTGCCAACTGGCTCATGGACAGAACCCACATGGTGAGTTGCGGGAGCTAGGTACGACTCTAAACTGGTTACAAGTGGCATTCCCCAGGGCTCAGTCCTAGGACCCCTCCTGTTCAGCATATACTTCTCAGAGGTACAGGCAAGCACAGGAGGACTATGGCTGACTACTGCAAACTAGGTGCTATAATTGACTCTCCGGCTGACACAGACATCCTCCAAAAGGGTCTCAGTGAGATGGATACCTGGTGTAAAAATCATGGCCTCAAGTTAAATGCTAAAAAGTGCATAGTCATCCCCTTTGGAAAAAACAAAGTACCCACAAACTACCACATAGGTGATAGCCCCCTACATACGGAAGACGTAATAAGGGATCTGGGGACCCAATTAGATAGTAATCTCACCTTTGATAATCATATTGCCAAAGTGGTTAGAAAATCCTTCTACGTGGCCCACCTAATCACAAAAGGGTTCGCATCCAGATCAAGAGAGGTCATTGTGCCCCTCTACTCATCACTCATCAGACCCATCATAGAGTACAACGCCCCATTTGGGATACACCTTACAAGACACCTGCAACAGCTGGAAAGACCACAGAAGTACCTCACCAAGAGGATCACTGGCATCAAATAGATGCCCTATGCAACTCGACTGAAGAAACTCCAGCTGTACTCGGCTGCACACCGCCTACTCAGAGGTGATCTCTGCCTGGTATACAAGGCCATGTCCAACCCAGAATTGATGGACATGCTCCACCTAAAGAAAACCTTATCCCCTCAAGCCACACACTCTAGGGATCTAAACCTCACCACAACAATAAACAGGACGTGCTGGAGGGATAGATTCCTGTTCCCAGAGACTTCCCATTCTTTAGAACAAGATCCCAATCTACATTAGGCAGAGCTCCTCGCTAACACTCTTCAAAAGAAACCTTGACGAGTGGATGGGAAACAAAGTTTACCCCGGGGATCACTTCAGTGGCTCTTTTGGACAGAGGCAAAGGGTACTAATCTAAGGGGGCAGCGAAAGCCAACACATTCTGGCTAGGCTTATAAATGCCTTCGGGCAGCTAGCCTAGTACCTACCTATGAACCTATATAGGAAAAAAAAAAAAAAAACAGTATATGAAGTGAGAGACATTAACAGTTAAAATGCTCCTTTTTAAGGATGACTGTACTTCATCACCCTGAATGCAGAATGAGCATTCTCCAGTAGAGTTTTAATGTACAGATCCATCCATCTATTCACAACCCCTTTTCCCATTTTTACACATTGTCACTGTTGAACTGACACCCTGATCCAATCAACCAGATCCACAGTTTACACCACTAGGTAGCTAGCCCTGCCGGGTCTGTTCTTTCATACCATACACTCACATACACACAAACCTATGGTCAGTCTGGAGTATCCAACCCACCTACTGCAAGTTCTTGGAATGTAGAAGGAAACCCATTTGAAGACGAGGAGGACATGTACACTCCACATAGAAGGCACCCCAGCTGAGAAGTGAACCAGAGAACTTCTTGTTGTGAGGCAACAACACTATCCACCGCACCACTGTGCAACCTCAGTAAACACGTACCTCTCAACCTGGAATCATCAAAAATCTGGGCAAAGGCCCATGAAAAATAGGTACAAATCTGTACAATGATTAACATAACATTTGCATATATGATTATGCAACCCCACCCACTCCAATGGTATTGTGGGATACCAACTTTCAAATGCAAACTGAAGGAGACCACCAAAATATGGCCCTAGACTGGATTCATTCTACTGTACTTGGCTCTCCTTAGGCCAGTCACTAAACACAATGTCCCTTTCAGTATATATCTGTTCAAACACTTATCACAGCTAGAATGACCGCAAAGCTTTCACTAAATACATATGGAGCGTAAATCATAAAAACTGTACAGACCAACTCAAAGCCTTGTCACTCTTCTCAATATCACACAGACTGATAGCTGTCAACTTCTGCCACTAATATACAGCCTTAACATAACCTGTCCTGTGAAACTATAACATATTCACATGTTCAGTGGTATAATAAACATCCACTCAAGGAATCCTTTTGCAACATAAATAGAACATCTTACAGGAATAAGTATACATCACAGAGAATACTTCTTTTATGGAACCATCTTATACGCCACACAAATCAAAGCACTTATCTTACTCTATTCAAACGTAATTTGGATGAATCGATTCATCCCCAGTTTAACACCCATATCCCTCAAGGATAGGGGCAACAATGACCGAACATATACTGCCTATATCAGGGTTATTCATGTGCAAAATATCAGGACTAAAAAACTACCATGGGAATGTAAGCTAGGCTTCTTAAGATTCTAGATCAATAACCTAGTAAGCACCCACAAATATATGCACCTATAAACACTTGCCCTAATAGGGTGGATAAGAAGAATCTCACTTGTACTCAAACTCTCACTATGGTCATAAAAGAAGAGGGGATCATGAAAATTTAATGGACAACATAATACTGAATGGTGAACTATGCTGCCAATATGGTGCTGTTTTGTGCCCGTTTTGCCAACGCATATTTCTGACTCCCGGGCTAGAAGTGTTACAGTAATTTAAAAATAATATTGAAGAAGAAAACTCAATGGGACAGCTACAGTCACGGCCCTATTACAGTCACAGCAATGTTTTCTATTTTATAACAGGAACAAATTAATTTCTGTCATTTCCAAACAAAATACACACAATAACTAACAGCAGACCAGATTCAAATGCATAATAAAGACCGATTTAGAACAAGCCATTAAACTGTATTACCACACCACCTAACAATTAACGCCAACTGACAACATTTTGCAGATGAAAATTACACTAAAATATCGTTTTAAAGAGGGACTTGAGTTCGCCTGTAAGTAACTTGAAAGTACAAAGAATAAATCAAACATGAAAACTAAATTCGCCCAACTCATGCAAGCAAATGTTAGACACAATTTCACTCACTTTAGTTCCAGTGCATTTATCCAGAAATTCTCTGAAAACTCTTCCCAAAGTAAGCTCATATTAAACAGTCCATAAGCCAAGTGAGCAGCCATGTTTGACACCTGACGGTAAATCACGTAATATGCTGGCATGGGTTCAAAACAATGAGCAAGGGTGGCTGCAGCAGCCTAACGAGTAAGAACTGTCAGACATCTCATAACTGTTGCTGATGTTTGCAGAACTCAGTTTCATTTGCTATATCATGAACAGCATACCACAAAATGATCATAGTAGTTTTATTGCCGCACTGAATTTGACAAACTACATTTGCTAAAGCCACCCAGCGGTGTAATACTGGCATTAGAGAGGGTTACTGTTGATGTGACCATCATACCTGTCAACTTCTTAACATGAGAATTACGGGCAAAGCCTAAAATAACGGCGGACAAAGGCCCAACAATAGTAGTTCAGCAAAACATTTTTCTCTAGAACCAGGGCAGCACCAGAAATAACAGAATTTTAAATGCTAACTCAACTGTCAGGGTGCAAAGCTAGGGATTTTTTGAAACTCTTGCCATCAGGGAACATTTGCAAACATAATCCAAGTGCCCTTGCTTTTGCCATACTGTGTGTAATTCAGACTTCTCGTTCATAACTGGAAGACGGACCAGAATGTGTAGCTGAGGCTCGTTCTTGCAGTTCATGATGTCAGGCTTCTCATCGTCTGTCCCACCCTCGCCGCCCTCAGCTGAATTCTGACAGGCTGGATGAAGCGGACTTCACTGTGCACGCCTCCGCGTGATGACATCAGTTCAAAAAAAAAAAAAGCCGGAAATAAAATTAAACAAAAAAACCCCCCAGGAAATTTGGAAATTAAGGGGTGCCACTCGGGAATCGTGGCACCCCATTACTTGGACCGCAAACACCGGGGGAAACCGAGAGATTCGGTACGGTTGAGAGATGCAAGTAAAAAAAATAAAAAATAAAACAGTAAAATGCCCCCTTTGGTATGTACCTAACCAGGCATATCCAACAATTGGAAAGTCCACAGAGGTTCCTCACTAAAAAAATGCAGGGAGTAAGTAAAATGTCATATGCAGACTGCTTCAAGGTCCTATCCCTGTATTCTGTCTCCTACAGGCTTTTGAGGGGAGATCTACGCCTGGCATACAGGGCATTGTCAGACCCCACTCTGATGGACCTCCTAAACATCCACAAAACAAACACCAGAATTACCCATTCTAAAGACGTAAACCTTGCCTGTGATATAAACAGGATCTGCTGGAGATACAGGTATGTATCCCAGAGACTACCCAATCTATGGAACTGGCTCCCCCCATCCATGTGAAGCAGAGTTCCTCCTTAACCTAATTTAAGTGCTACTCAGACAATTGGATGGGAAACCAGAAATTCATCCCTGGTTTGGCACCAATGACTCTAATGGACACAGGTAACCTGTAAATGGTTCATCTCCCAGGTCCATGCTTACACTTATCAAGGGTATCAGAACTTGTCAGATTTGAGATGCATGGCTAAGCTTAAAAAGGCCCTTGTGGTCATTAGCCTAGTAAACATCTATGAACAACTTCACCACTTTGAGGCAGCATATCAAACTTCTAAGAAGCTCGGACAGGGGAAAAAAGCAAATGGACATAATTTTTATGCTTTCTGTTTAACGTGTAAACTCAAAAAAATAACAAAATAATGCGTGTGCTTGTTTGTGTACATTATATATATATATACATACATACATACATACATATATATATACATACATATATATATATATATATATATATACATATATATAGGTCTATTACCGTAGATCGAAATTACACTATTTCAAAATATGACAGTAGTATCCCACTAACGCGAAAGTGCACTTCAACGAAACTGCACTTTCGCAAAAGTCACTAGAACGAAGGGTTAGGGCTTGGGTAATGGATAGCTAGTAGGGCTATCCACTATCCTTAACCCAAGCCCTAACCCTAAGCTTCATGACTACAGCACCACAGTGCAGGAAATTGTATTTCCTCCACTGAGCAGTAGTTATGGACCTATTTCCTGTACTTTGGTGCGGTAGTCACAGACCTTAGGGTTAGGGCTTGGGTTAAGGATAGTGGATAGCCCTACTAGCTATCCACTATCCTTAACCCAACCCCTAACCCTAAGGCCCATCACTACCAAACCACAGTGCAGGAAATGTCCCGTTTGGCTTAGTGACTTTCACGAAAGTGCAATTTCGTTGAAGTGCACTTTCGCGTTAGTGGGACACTACTATCGTATTTCAAAATAGTGTAATTTTGATCTACGGTAGTAGACCCATATATATATATATATATATATATATATATATATAATGAGGGGTTGGGGTGGGGGTTCACTTTATTGTTTTGTCTCTTATCTAGGTGCAAATGTTCATTACCCAGCTTCCAAGTCTAGGTGCAAATGTTCATTGTCCGGCTTCCATATGTACCTTGGAAGAAAAGTAGGTGTTTCAGTTGCATCCTTCAAATTTGCATAGGTTTTTTTTTTTTTTGGGGGGGGGGGGTTCTAATTTTCATGTTTAGTCTTTCCTCCAGGTTCAAGTATTTTTTACCAAGTACTGTGGTGGTGGTGCTGTGGGAGCGTTGTCGCCTCACAGTAAGACGTTGTCCTGTTCGATTCGCAGCTAGAGTGTCTTGTGTGTGGAGGCATGCGTGAATGGGCGTACCTTCGTTGAAGGTTGTGCGTCAGGGCCGGCAACTCGGCACATAAAAATCTACTGCCAATCATTAGCGGACCGGAGTTCCGCTGTGGCGACCCCTAACCGGGAAAAGCCGAAAGAACATTCTGTAAGGGGCATTGATAAACAAAATCAGGAAAAAGAGGCATGGGGGAGTTGAGGGTTGTATTCTATAATTTTTTTCAGTCATTTTATCACAGAGAGGCATTTGAGGTATACTGACTCAGCAAATTAGCTGCAGCTGCTGGGCCTCATGTGTGCATGCATGAGTGCCTCTACGAATGTGAGTGTCAGTGTTTCTAGACATTAAATACTACATAACTTATTTTGGATGTAAAATACTTCCTCCAACAACAACTACATATGCTACAGAAAGTTTGAAACATTAGGTGGAAGAACTAGTTTACATAAAAAATATAAAAAAGTATACAGTAATACAAAAAAAATACAAACCAATTTGACAGCTAGCCCATTATCCAAGTGCTATTATGCCCTCCAGGGCGTGCATTACCAAGAAATTAATGCCCTCTCCCTGCATTAAGCCACACACCACCACAACACTCCTTGGCATGTGTTAATTCCCTGATAATGTCCACCCTGTCAGGCATTATTGCTTGCTTACAGTTCAATTTAAAGTTTCTCAAATAAATACATTACATTCTATATGGTCTACAGCCTTGGAACTCCAATGTAGTTCAAGTTGTATTGCAACTCCCATGTTATCCACAAGAAGGTGAGGTGCCTTGCACTCCCTCAAGTATCCACAGGTTAGGCTCTTGGCATTCCTAGAATAGATCCTCACATAAGTTCTTGGTACTTCACAGCTCCATCTAGTCAAGGTTCTCAAAACATCTCACATTCTGAAAATTCCTTTCTATGAGAAGTAAATGTCATTGAGGTTATCTGCTTCAAGCCAGCCTTCCAACAAGAACTCTTCCAGGCGACGCACATTAGTTTTCACTCCTATTAATATATAGGGTATACATACCACAACTAAGTCCCCCCAATATTATGTACTTTATAGATAGCACTTTTTATAAATGAAACAGTCATGCTACACTAGATGCATACCTACACATGCGCACACACAGCATTCAAATTCAAAAATGAGCCCCATTCCTAGAGTTGCCAAACCCATATACTTCAAATGTATGTCGATGCTTATTATTTGTTTCTTAGAAGGCTAGTTACACCTACAGTGCTTGTCTGGATTTGATTACTTTTTCAATCAAATTTTATCTACACATCCTGCTTTTCTCTATGGGGGTAAGGAGAAAAAAGACCCTGTTCTAAATGCAGTAATTCCACACAGGAGTCTTGCATTTATGTAGTTAAACTGATTTATGTTTTTATGACCTGCCCATGGCTGTACAATGTCACTAATCGTATCAGAGGGACTTCAAAGTTGCACTCACAATTTTTCAGTTCTCTAAGCTACCTACGTACCATTACTGATCAGTGTACCACCCTTGCATACAAACTAAAATAAAAAGAAATTATGTCTTACCATAACGTTCCATCTGTGTTGTCGATCTTCACTAATCCTTGACTGTGGGCTCGGTTCTGATCCTCAAAACTGACTCGGCTGTTTACTTCAGCTTGAGCCTTCTAAACTCTCAAGCCAGGCTCTACCATAATGTCCCTTTCAAAATTACCTCAGATAGAGTTTGCCCAACAATAGCGGCAGACAGACAGACACACAGAAATTATAGTAATAGTAATAATAATAATAATAATAATAATAATAATAATAAACATAATAGTCAGAGACCAGATATGCGTACGTAATATGAAGCCAGCCATGGAAGATTCAGTCCACTAAGAGTCTCAGGACGGGGGAAGGAGGGAGGGAACGTCAAGGATTAGTAAGATCGACAACACAGATGGAATGCTATGGTAAGACGCAACTTCTTTACCTGATGTTATCAATCTTCACTCAGTCCTTGACTGTGGGACAGAGTCCCCAGCTATTTTAGTCTTGGGAGGTCTCACGTAAGAATGTTCCTAAGCACCATCAAACCAAATGATGCCCCCCCCCCCCCCCCGAGACCTGATCCAATTTGTAATGAGTGATAAAAGTATGTGGAGAAGACCAAGTGGCCACTGCACAAATGTTATCCAAGGATGCTCTGGCATGAAAAACTGCAGAAGTTGCCACTCTTCTGGATGAATGGGCTTTAACTGGGCGTGGTAGTTGCAGCCCTTTCGATTGACAAAAGTAATACAGTCTCTAAAAGTAATACAGTCTCTAAGCCATTTTACTAAGGTAACTTTTGAAAATGGATCACTTAGAGATAGGGAAGAAAATGCAGCAAATAATTGATCAGATTTTCTGAAATCCTTTGTTCTGTGAAGGTAAAAATGTAGCTGTCTGTGAATGTCTAGCAAATGAAGGGAATACTCCCCTTTATTTGTAAAATTAGGGAAGATGACTGGCAGTTGAAGAATCTGATTTATATTAGCTTCTGAAACTATCTTTGGTAAAAAAAAAAAAAAAGGATGGATTGGTCCTAAGTGCAACCTTATCATTGTGGAATATTAAATATGGAGGTCTGCAGTATAAGGCTTGACGTTTGGATACATTTCTGGCAGTAATAGCCACTAAAAATAAAGTTTTCCAAGATAAAAACTTTAAGTCACAAGTCACTGATGGTTCAAAGGGGGACAAAGTAAGGGAGTGTAGTACTAAAGTTAGATCCCAGGGAAGAATTGGTTATTTAAATGGGGGTCTTAACATCAGGAGCCCCTTTAAGAATGCTTTGCAAAGTGGGAAACTAAAGGTGAGCCCATCTAATCCCATATGAAAGTTCGAGATTGCCACTAGATGAACTTTAATTGCTGATGCAGAGGAACCAGACTGATAGAGGTTGACTAAGAAATCCCCCCCAAAACCTTATGAAGCGGGCTCAAATAAGGATCAAGTTTGTTGTTAAGGGCACAGTTCGCATTTTTTTCCCCATTTACTTTGCTAAAGTTTTCTAGCTGAAGGTTTGTGATGAGCCACAATTAATAGGAATAGGAGAGGATAGGGAAGGATGCCTGGCAATCATGTTAATTGGAGAAGCTACTCAGTGAGCTTGAGATCCAGGGGATTCAGATGAACCATGCCTTCTGGATGAGACAGCAGATCTGGAGCTGGGTCCAGAATCCATGGCTTCCAAAGGAAGGGAAACCAAACCTGTCGAGGCCAAAAGTAATGAGGATTACAGTGTTCTCTGCCCTCTTGGCTTTCTTTAGAAATTGCGATATCAAGGGAGTTGGAAGGAAAGACATAGAGAAGACTGGGAGGGCCAATCATGGAGAGCATCTCTGGATGACTCCCACGTCGGGGGAATTATGGCAAAGTAACTTCTGCACTTGTTGTTCAAGGGTGAGGCAAAAAGATTGCAGCAAGGTTGGCCCCAGTGATGAAACATCTTGTTCGCCACTACAGGATTGACAGACCACTTGTGAGGCATGAGAATAGTTCTACTCAGCTTGTCCGCTACCACAATGGAGCTCCCTGGAATGTGCGTTGCTATGAGAAAGCAGTTGGAAGAAATTTCCCATTGCCAAACTCTGAGGGCTTCTCGACACAATGGGTAAGATTTGGTCCCCCATTGCTTGTTGATATACCAAACTACTGACATGCTGTCTGTTTGAAATGATACTGTTACCAGAGGAAGGACATCCTGGAATGCTTGCAACACTAACAGCACTGCTCTCATCTCCAGAACATTGATGTGCAAGTTGGCCTCTAGTTGGGACCATGTGCCTTGGACTGTTCTTCCCAGATAATGCCCCCCACCCTATCTGGGAAGTATCTGTGGTCACTATGGCTTGGGGCTGCGGAAGAATGAAAGGTCACCCCAAGAGAATCTGACTGGAATGAAGCCACCATGAAAGATCCTGTTTGCACGATTGGTGATTACAATCAGGTAAGACATTGGTTGATAAATCAGAGACCACTGCGAGGCAAGTAACCATTGTCGGATTTACATGTGATATGTTGCTAAGGGACAAGAGTTATTGCTGCTGCCATTGGGCCTAGTGCTTTTAGGACTAATTCGCACTGTTGTTTCTTAGAATTTGGGAGACTTTGAATCTGATGCATTGCAGTCTTTCTGAATGAAGTGAAGCAATTCATGTGACAGTATCTAAGTAGGCTCCGATGAAGTCTAACTCCTGAAAAGGTTGTAGGCTTGACTTTTCAAAACTTATTCTTATGCCTAGAGATGTACAGAGGCATAGAGTGTAATAATCTCTTGCTTGCCCTAACTGATGCCTATTGGTAGCAGTAAGGAGCCAGTTGTCAAAGTATGGAAAAACTCGAAACCCCTGCAGTCTGAGATGAGCTGCAACCACTGCCATGCATCTGGGTGAACACTCTGGTGGCTGTGGTGAGTTCAAAGGGCAGTGCTCTGAATTGGTAATGACTGGCTCCCAGATGGAAGTGCAGAAACCTCCTGGGGCATTTGTCCATTTTTATATGGTGACAGGTGTCCTGGAGGTCTACCGAGCACATCCAATTGCCTTTTTCCAAGAAAGGAAGTATCGACTGTACTGAGACCATCCGGAATTTGGTTTTCTGAACTGCCTTGTTGAACTGGCTGAGATCCAAGATGGGTCTCCAAGTCCCCTGTTTTTTGGCACTAAAAAGAACCTTGAGTAAAACCCAGATCCTGTTTGGTCTGGTGGGACTTTTTGGATGACTTTTGTCTAGCAGTTTTTGAATTTCTATGACTGCTGCTTCCCTTTGACTGGGTGGAATGTCTGGGAGTTTTTTCTGGGTTATTGGGGGGCAACAATAGTGGAATTTTGTAACCTCTGTATATTATTCCCTGCACCCAATTGTCCGTAGTTGATATTTACCAGGCAGACTGGTGCAGAGAAAATCATCCCCGACTGCCTCCAGAGGAGGGCAATCTGGCCCCCGTTCAGTAGTGCTGATAGGAAAGTATCAGAGAGAGAATCTCTGGACCCCTGGTTTTGTGGTCCATTTCTGCCTCTGGGGCGGCATCTTCCACTACTTCCCCCTCTGCCCCAGGGAAGTCTTTGCCGCGTGAATCCTGGAAAGACCCTTTGGATTTTTTGAACTATAGTCTCCCACACAGTAAGGCCACTGAGGAGTGGAAAAATGTACACCAACGGCAGAAAGGGTCTTGCCATCTTTCGCACATCTGGCTAAAGTGTCTTTTACCTTGGGACCAAAAACGGTAGATCTGTCAAATGGAGCATTGACGAATGATATCCTTTAATACCTGCTTTTATTTTGTTTATGTACTACGTTTTAACTGCATGTATTCATGTGGAGCTTTTCTACCCAGGCCTCCGATGAAAATGGGTCCTTGACCCAGTCGGACTTTCCCAGTAAACAAATGTTAAATAAATAAATAAAATGATATCCATTCCCATGACATATTAACACTGCCTTAAAAAAAAGTCACAGGGTTGTAAGCTATTTGTGCCCACTGGGCTTTTCACATATTTGTAAACGCTTTCAGTATTACAGAACAGACATCTCCTACCCAAGTTGATTACAATTCCACTTTAAAAAGTGCCTTTTGAATATGAGATACTTCAGCTACAGAAAGGCTGAACGGATATTACTTGTTCCCAAATCTGTACCACTGTTCTGTAAGGCTACAAACAGTCTTTGCTGGTTAACTTTAATTTTTTGTGTACACTCTTTTTCCATCTGGCTTGCTTTAATATTTCTAGAAATAAATCTCTACAAATAACGGTCATTCTTTGCTTTATTGAGGAGACTCCATTACAGAACTTTGTGTCTCAAGCCTTTAAGAAACCACATTTTTAAAGCCAAAACAATACTGTATCATTCTTGAGGGCAGAACATTCTAAGGACATGGAGTTTCTTTTTTTAATGAAACCCTTATTACGTCATTGTATTTGTGTCTCAGAATTCTAACTCAGGCCGTTTTGTGGAATTTGCCTGTCACAGATGAACTATATATAATTTAATAAAATATGTTGCTGCTACAAGTTTAACCTTCAGAGTAAACGTTACAAGATTGCTGAAAATGTAAAGGTTTTCTTTACTGTTTCATGGGAATTTTGCCTTGTATCAATAGACTAAAAATAATAATAATAATAATAATAATGTTGCTGCTTCGTAATACCATGTTCTCTGGTTTGGTTCTTAATGTTATGTAAGGAATAAGCATGCCTTTCCTATGAAAACTAGGGCCTCTGGTTTGCTCCTATACACACAAGGACATTCCATGTCTGCTGTGTGCCCTGCAATGGGTGAGTATTCCTTCCATGACTGATGCTTGTTCCTTATGCCCACAACAAGCAGAGACAGGCTCCTGCTCCCCCTCAACTTTCAAGAAGTCAGCAAATCAATAAAACAATAAAAATAGTAACACAAGAGAAAGCACACAAGTTTTCTTTGGAGGTTACTCTGCAGACACAATTCAAGCGCACCCCCCCCCCTCCCGCCAATGCAGATAAGTTGTAAGGTTACCTACTGTATTCTCGAAAGCCGACAATGCTGAATCTGACATTGTCGACACAAGAATAGCGAAAGTGCAGAACGTCGAACGGGTAAAACAGAAATCTCCATAAGGGGAGATTTCCGTTTACTTAAATGTAGTGCAATCTCGGAGTTGGCATATTTAAATAGCGGGGGGTTTGGGGGCTTGCCCCCCTGCCTACACCCTTTAGATTTTTTTTTATTTATTTATTTTTTTCTGAACATTCGAAATTTTAATGGTTCGATCATTAAAGGTAGACTTTTAGTGATTCGAACCATTAAACTTTCAATGTTCTAACATAGACCCAAGTTGTACAACAGATTTACAAGATATATTATTTTTTTTAATACAAAACTTTATCAACTTCAAACTGTACAAAACAATTTTCCCCAATGAATAACATTAATGACTTAACACACACACACGTGCTGTAACCTACTGCCTTCATTAGTACTACTCCAGTATTCATCCACCCCTTTGTACGATCCATTATTACTCCTGTATTCATATTATACCCCTCTTTACTGACCATTATTACTCCAGCAGTCATCCTCCTCTCCTTGACATGACTTCACTTAACTGTGTCACTTCCTAGGACCAAATCAATTCAGGAGATAGATAATGGGCCAGTTCCAAGGTGCTCTAGAGGGAACAAGTCAGGTAAATCTTCCTCAACTCCTTGTTCTCCCTCTCTCTACTGACAGCTATCAACTTGTACCTTCACAGATTCAGTATTGTATCTAAATAACTAACATATATGGATCCATGTCATTTGACTGAATCACATAACACTGAACACAAATGACTGAAACCATTTCTCTGAATTGCAATTGAAAGAAAACATTCTATAAAACAAATACAGACCAAACATGTTTTTTTTTTCAAGTTGAAAGCCACTCCAGCATGGAGCTGAAATTTTAACATAGCAGAAAGTAAATGCATAAGGGAATTAGATCAACTGTGGAAAACAGTGAGCACAGCTGAATATCTGCCAGTATTAATCTACTGCAAGCACCAGTACAGACTATAAGCAAGTAATAGGGCTCTTTTACTAAGAGCTATGCTTCAGTTATAATCTCATGCTCTTCTTTGTGTGGATGACCTCTGAATAACACTAGAAGCAGTGAATGATCCTTGAAGAAACTTCTTCATAGGCACTAAAAGAAAGACAGGGAAATAGCATGCTTTCCAGTGATACAGTGAGTTCATGTTTGCACACTTTGTCTGTGTTCCTCAACTACTGCAGGAATTAAGTTAGGAATAGTGAGCTCTAGTGAACTCTATCCATCTCTCAGACAAAAGATTGGGGCAAGGGTACTTAGTAATTTTATTTATTTGTCTTTGTTAACAGAGGCATCCTGACTGGCCAAATCCAATTTTCAGTGGATAGGTGAGGCCTGTTTAATAGAGATGTTGAATAACTTGTGTGCATGCTTTCTGTATCAGTGCTCTTTACATAATTTTAAGTAAAGTACTCAACTATAAAAGGCTTCTGGCTGTGTGACTGTTGATGTACATAAAGGCAACTGTACCAAACTAATGAAATGCAACTGATATCTATCCTTTGAAGAAAGGGTGTTTTTTGCTAAAGCTATCATAAAACTAATATGATGCAAATTAATTATTTTAAGAGTTTTCAGTAACTGTGACATTGGAGTGCCTGACTAGGGTGGCTGGAGGCTATATGGTACCAATGTAACAGGAAGGGATGCTGGCATTGAACGGGTATTATTTGCCTCTCGTGGAAATCACTTTGTCTGTGAATTTGAAATAGTATAAACTATGATTCAGTTAATGTTAAGAGTGTGCTGCAAGGCATAGAACAGAATGTGAAAAGACTGGAATCCTGGGAAGCATGAGGTCTAAACTCTGTACCCCAGCCATACAGTGTGAAGCTTATCTGGTTGTTGCAGAGAGTGGTCATAGCCCAGGGCAGCAGGGAAAATTTGCATGTGTTATCAAAGCTGTCCCCAACAATGGATAAGGGCAGAAAAGACCCTTGGCTGCTTCTCCACCAGTACATCCCTTATATCACTACCTGTTAGAACAAGGGAGGCAAAACTGTGACATGTCTGAGGATTACAATGATGATGTGAAGACAGCTACCACTGGCTGCCTTTCATCTGAATATTCTATTATCTGGACTACTGACCACTTGTAGGAGAAGAAGGCTTCTGCTCAGCCCGTGTTCATCATCCATGGGATGTCAGCTATCACCAAATTGTGGGCAATGGATCAGTTCCACAACTTCACTACCTCTCTCCGCAATGGAAAGGAGTATGAGCCACCTTAAGACAGGACTAAGTGATGCAGAGAGGATTGCAGGACACTGACATTTTGGCATGAGGGTTTTTCATATTTTGGTTTCCAAAGCACATCTCATGAAGGTAATATGCTGGAAGGGTTGAAATTGGAATTTGTAAACACTGACTGCCATGACTAGGAGATTGAACAGTTCAGTGAAAGACTGCACATGGTGGTCTGACTGTTCTGCTAATGCAGCAGCAAAGAGGTAATTGTCAAAGTATGGGAATATTTTGACTCTTAGCCACCTCTGGTGGGTAGCTATAACTGCTATACAGTTGTTAACACCATCAGCAATATGGTAAGACAAAAGGGCAGGGTTCTGAACTGGTAGTGATCACCTGTAACAACAGTATAGGCAATTCCTGGATTCCATGACAAATGTTAATGGGAGGCAGGTGACCTGAATATCCAAGCAACTCATCCACTATCCTCTTGACAGACGTGACAAACAAGGGTGAATTGTCCATATAATAAAAAAAAATTGGCATTTTTCTTTTGACAGTATATTCATTTAGGACACAGAGATCAATAATGGGTCTGAGGTCCTTTGTATTTTTGACAACAAAAATAATTTGTAGTAGTAACATTTATCACTCTTGCCTGGTGAAACCTCTTGTAACAGCTCTTTTCTTGAGATAACTGGCTAACTCCTGCGCTGTTGCTTTTTTTTCCCTGATGGAGTGGGTCCCTGGGGTAACGCCTCGAGTTGCATGGGCATTATAATGAAGATTATCCTACAGCCTGTGGATATATCCCTAACCCAGGTTATCTTGAGTTATTTTCAAATTGTCCTCTGTTTGCTTCCACAAGGGAGTAGCTAGGAAATGACAAAGGATGTTTGCTGTTCATTTGTGAACTGAACATGGTTCCTTGTGGATGGAAGTAGCCCTTGCCTCTGTGGCTTTTACTGAAGAAGCACTAATTTTGGCCCCTTCTTGTATATTCTGCCAAGTCCCACACTGGAACATCTTCTGGCAATGCCCATAGCCATATCTGGTAGTAGGCAACATAGGCAGTTGCCTAGGCCCCCATGGCTGAGGGGGCCCACTCTGGCCAGGAGGCTTAAATACTAATGAAAAAAAAAATGTAACACTGCAGTAGTGGTGTCTTTTCCTTTAAGGAGGACCATGAGTATGTTGCACGTATGCCACAGCGGATGTAAAGTTATTCCATACTTGTGTGCGAATTTTGAAATAGCTGTTCCGTTAAGAGAGAAGATCAGGTAAGCATGTGTGTGTCTGTGTGTGTGTCTGTGTGCAAGTAATTTAAACTAGAGGTTCTGTTAGTTTCTGAGAGAGAGAAAGTGTGTATGTACATATGTGTATGTGAGCGTATACAATTTAAACTAGCTATTCTGTTCGTGTGTGTGTGTGTGTGTGCTGCTGTGCCAGCTAATAGCGTATAATCTGTGTTGCAAGGTGCCACTTTCAGTAAAAAGTAGCTTTAAGGTAGCATCCTCCATCCTTTGTCAAAAGCCAGCTTCATTAGTGCTAGAGAGGCTATAATTTTCTAACTCCAAATGTGTGTGGGGGGTACACAAGGATAATATACTTTTAAAGAAAATCATACTACATGGTTGCCATTTATTGCAAAATATGAGCTAACAATGACTTATTTTGCTACCTTATTTCATATGTTACCACTAGTGGCCTATAGTCTTCGTGGATGCAGATCCCTCCTCATGGACCATGCACATAGCTACCTTCCCACCCCTGTTCAAGACGCACAATAGAATTAGAAAAAATCTGGCTTATAAAAATAAAAACAAAACAAAAACAAAAAAAAAAAACACACCTTTTATTTTGCTAGTGTAAGGAATACCATGTCTGAGCGCACATATTCCACTGAGAGATGAATAGGTTAGCCTGTTTCCCTAGATTGCTGACAGCCACATTGACTTATTTTAATCATAATGGACTAGGTCTGAGCACATCCTTGCTTTAAACAGCTGCACAGAGCAAGCTGTGGGTTGATGCGCTGAGTCTGAGACCTACCTGTACAAAGTTCAGCTGTGCAAAAGGGTAGATGCTTTATTAACACCTATGTTACCTGTACTCGCACACAGATCAAATAACTTCATTTATTGATTTAAAGTAATACACTAATACTTACGATATGGTTATTCTTAACCTTCTGCAACAGAAACAGATGTTACCTTATTTTCCAAGGGAAAGTATGGAATTAAAGCAATGGGTTCAGGATGGATTTTCTTAGCTTTTAATTGGTTTGGGTAGATGGTTACTTCTGGCGCCACTAAGTTCATATACAACAGTCCCCAGTTGTAGTTGAACCTGAAAACCAGTCACATTTTTTGAACTTGCGCAGTCACCTGTTGTAAATTTACATCTAATTGAAGTGTTTTTTGCGAACAGCATTCCAGAGGTGATTTCTCTTCTGCTTGCTTTATTTGATACTGTTTATGTCATCCTCTACAGCTGAAGTGTACAAGTTATTTTTCATGTAACTACAGTACTGCTGTCTGGTGCTCAGTCTGCCCTGTCTCCATTGTTTCACCAGTTACCACGGATGATCATGGCCACCCCTCTGGCTCCTCAGTTATGAGCAGAGACCTCTCAAACGGCCATGGCTAGGACTACCTGATGTCTGCTTCCAGGACCCCAGACAAAAAGAGGTAGATTTGGTCTGTCTGTCATACAATGTGTTTTTTTGGTAATTCACAGAGGAATGAAGTCACTAAATAATGACATACATACGAGTTTGACCTCATATCCTTCAGAAAATGCATGCTAACACAAATCCTGTTATTCTAGCAACTAAGTTAAAAGAAGCAATATTTAAAATCTATCCCTATTTTTAGCCATTGTATCTCCATTATTTAAGGCTTTGTCCAGGTTTCTTGCATTAAGAGGTTGGGAGGTATGCGTACCTCAACTGTCCAGATTTTGCCTCATATTTTTGGCCTATTCCTCATAAAATTTGTCGTTATCTGGCAGTTAAGAGTACTGAAGTCACTAAACAATGACATACATATGATTTTTTTGACTTCACATCCTTCAGAAAATGCGTGCTAACATAAATGACATTACTTTAGCAACGTTCTAAATCTGTATGAGCAATATTTAAAATCATAGCACTGACGAAGGCTTAGTCCAAAACCAGTATGCTGTGACTGTTGTTCCTTTTTTAGGCTTCATTTAATAAAGGAGAGTTGACTTACTGTGCGGCCTCTCGTTTTTTTTCAGTATTTAAAATTCTGTCAATATTTTTGGGCCTTTGGGGTGGGGGGGGGGGGGGGTTAGTCAATTAACTTGCTCTAGCTTGACCCTGAAATTTGGTTACAGGAGACACGAGCCTGAATGCTCTACACCAACTACCAGACTGCTAAAGGAATTGTGAGCTTCACTGGAGACAAGAGAATGAATCCTCTACACCAACTACCAGACTGCTAAAGGAATTGTGAGCTTGAGTTTCAGTACATTTTCAGGGAATTGAATTTCAGTGCTTTTTCATGGAATTGAGTTTCAAGGGAAGAGACAGTAAGTGTGTTTTTAATATGCAACTATTTTGTTTAGCAAATGGGAGTCACTATTTGCATTGTAGAATCTGGAAGCTGTGTCATTAGCATAATTGCCTTTGATGCAGAAGGCTGTGGATTTTACTTCTACATCATGTAGATGGAGTGCTGATATTGCAATGCCCTTTCGATTCCTGATTATCTAGTGCATTGTTAAGGGGGTGATAGGGGTCTGCACTCTTGAGTGTGCTCTTTTTTGTATGAGATGCCTAGTAACTATGAACTTGTCAGTCAATCCCTATTTCAATATTACCAGACTACCATTTTTTTTTAAATGTAACATAGACATTTAATTCTTCAAGGACAGCAGGCACTGAATTTGTAGATGAAACACTGAAATGTAAAGTTGTTTGCCAGTAGCAACCTCTTCAATAGTTACAGTTCTCTTTTAATGTGGAATTATTTGGATGACTTTTACTTCTGCAGAGACTATGGTTATTGACTGATATTGGCAGATTGCAATGACAAATGTCTGAGTGGCATTTTATGGTTGAAATTTTCTGAAATGGGTAGTTTTGTCATTATTGGTTCATACATCTGTTTTTTTTGCTTACTGAAAAAATATTCAAAACTACACATTTAAAACACACTCTAACAAGTGGTGCTGGATTATACAAGGAATACCAATTTAATACAATCAGGAAGGTGAAATAAAGAACACAAACTTGTACGCTTGGCCTAAAAAAGTATGCAAGGAGCCTATGGTTAGAAAACAGCCCAAAGCTAAACAATCCTCTACAGGCCAGATGCATTTTCTTTGAATGTAAGTTTTAATGCTGTTTCAATGAATGTGAGTTTCAAAGACAGTGAAGTTTACTGCTCATGCCAAGTTTGTTTTCACTGTGAGACCATATTGCTTGTTTAACAAATGGCTATCACTGTTTGTGCTACTTTATTTCAATATCTGTAATCATTGTAGAAGTAAATAAGAAAGCAGTATGCACACTGACAAGTTTGAACAGTGTGTTTGGTAAATGGGGAGAAATAGCCAACTAATGGAATTCTGGAATGGCTCGGTTGGGGGATGCTGTGGGAGACAGGGTAGTGGGTTGCCACAGGAGGGGCTGTTCTGGGGGGGTCTGATATATTACTCTGCCTAGGGCCCCATCTGATCTGACTTTGGCACTGGCTCTTCTGAGTCTTTGTAAAAGTCCTTTGTGGAGATTGAATTTTAATCACAACTGTCAGGGTCTTGCCCTGGGGTCCTATGAATGCACAATATATGACCACCACCATGGTGTCTTCTGCAAACTCTGAGGCACAACAATTACTTACCTTATTTATTCATTTATTTATTGACATTTGTTAACTGGGCTGGTCAAACTGGGCTTGGGACCCGTTTTCAGTGGAGACCGGAGGAGAAAAGCTCCAATATACAAAGAGTTTCTAGTAAAATCAAAAGCAATTGAGTCAAAAAGTATTTATACAATGATGTTAAAGATATATGCAAGAAAAATAGAGACACAAAGAAAACACATACATAGCAAAAAGAAAAAAAAGAAAATTAAGTAATATATTTACATATTTACAACTACTAGTTTTAGGTCTACTGTGATGAAATGTACAATTTAGAAAAGTATTCAATGGGGCGGAGTACTAACAGTATGGGGAGAGACAGAAAGAGGCTATATAAGAGGGGTAAGGAAGGTTAGGGTGGGACTTGACAAGGGCAGAGTTTAGTAGATGGAGTTTGAGTTTTCCTTAAAGTGGGATGGGTGAATGATGGAACTACTTATATCAGCTGACTGCAATGTCAGTTGCTTCAGCCCCTGCCAAACTTCCAGCCTTGTTGCATATGACACAGACTATGTTCATTATGTTGGAGAACGCAAAGGCCCTGATCTAGAGTTCTTTCTGTGGACAACCTAACACCTTGACCACTACAGCACTTCGTCAGTGATCTGCTACTGGCAATACACCTTGGAGGTAAAGTAATTTAGCATCTTCAGGGAAGGTTTGGTAAACACAAACACTCATTGCCCAAACATGCCCATTCTTATGGACTCTTCCAGTGCATGGATGGTAGGGCTCTGAGAAATGGAAGCCTTTTTCAAGGCTGCTGCTAAAACGGTGGGGTCAAGCTTAAGACTTTCTAAACTGAATGACAATCTCCTAAGTTTGCAGAAAATATGTGGCTACTACCATCACACCAGAATGTTCAAGGATATCTACCAAGATCAGACAGTGGCCACCTGAGTGATCTGGCTGGTGAAACAGCAAAGTCGCTACTATCTTCTCTGCAGTGGGGGGTGTATGGATAACCACTATTTTTCCTGCACAAGATGGGGGAACACTTCAAATCTGATGTGACCAATGGGACGCCACCAACTCCTCATTATCCAAGTCAATGGCAGGTGCTCCTGACAAAAGGTCACTGTGTTCTGATTTGCACTCTGCCTTATGGGGTCTTCTTGAGGAGGGTTTTGAATACACTATGAGGGTGGCTACTTAATGGCTTCTTGGATCAAAAAAGGCTGCAAATATTCACAGAATGATGCCTGTGACATGGTCTGGTCTCTCTTTACACATGGCATTAAAATGTGCTGGGTCTACGGCAGAGTCTTGGCTGGCAAGGTTTCCTGCATTAGCACTGGCATGGAATACATCAGCATCGAGTGCTTGGAAAATGACCCTGCCAGAGATGGCTACAACATAGCCTGCTGTCATATATACTGGATTGATCACACTGGTGAGATGAAAGCTAAGGCAGCAAAGGTCATAACCGATCTTTGTGAGTAACAGTGGGCTGTAGCTGGGTACGTAGGCAAGGTTGCTGTTATAAATAGGCCATATGCCTATAGTTCCAAATATGCCGCTAGTGCCAGCACTAGAGCTGGCATGATCAGCAGGGAGTACCAAGGCTGAGGCAGCATCTACATCTGAGACGCAAGATTTCTGACTGTTATGGCATTACAGATGCTGTTAAAGCAGAATTCCTAATAGTTTTCACTGGGGACGGTTTGGGCACCAAATTCAGCTTCTTTACTAATGCAAAACGTCGGATTATGGACATAATGTGCTTAAGCAGTATTAGGGTTGGAGAAGGCCACTGAACATGGGACTGACCAGGTTCAGAATCTACAATATGGATGGAGTCATGGTCCTGAGACCTAGCTGACAGCAACTATTTCATAAAGTGAGTGAAAAAAAGTTTGTCTCAGTATCACTTACAAGTAAGCATGGTTAAAACCCCTAAATGTCTGCCACATTGTACCTCTCACTGAGGCAATACAAAAGACAATATCCATCACTGGGTGCAATCTGCCACTACAGGTGCACTCTTGAAACAGCAGCTTCTGTGCTATGTTAACAGAAAATTGCATTCCTTAAGGCCTTCATGCTCATGAGGAGTGTGGAGAAGGAAAAATTAGCAAGGCTTGGAAAAAAAAAATAGAAAACAGCAGCATTATCTGCACCTCAAAGAGCAACTTTGAACATGGCACTTAAGGGCGTGGACTTTATTTAAAACATTAAACAAAAACGTATTTAAAAAAATTAAACAAATATTTATTTAAAAAAAATAAACAGATATTGAACAAAATGCATGAAAGTACAGTTTGTAAAATCTTACCGTAACAGTACATGTCCTTTTCACTGTAGCTGTATTCATAACATGTGGGATCTCCTGAAAAGGGTAGTCCAATATCAGGCCAGTATACAAAAACCTTTACATCCTCCTAATGTCATACATCAGGGATACACTCCTTGTGCGGATGCAGGCCATAAAGGTGATGTACACACGCTCCATACTCAGAACTGAGTGCTCTAGGAGAACCAGAGGAACCCCAAGGGAAAGGAGAACATGTACATCCAGAGGGAAAGAGAGACAGAAGAAAAGGGCAAAGACCCCTCAGCCAGCAGTGTCTCCCCAATAGAAGAAACAGAAAAAGGAGACTGAGGGGAGGAAGTGAATACTGTGATTGTGTAAAGAAATACATCTACTGTTATGGTAAGACTTTACATGACTATTCTATGTCCTTCTATTCACATGTTGCAGTATTCACAACCTTTGGGTGAGTGCCAAAGTTCAAAGGGAAGAGGAGGAGGGTGGTTTGGAATGGTTTTCCAAGAATCCATGCAGGATTGCCCTAGTAAAACTGGCTCAAGATCTGGAAATGTGGTCCAGTTTGTAGTGTTTGGTGAAGGTAAGAACAGATGTCCAGGTAGCTGCCTCTATAATGGAAACAGTGTCCAGCCCTTTGGAGAAGGCCCCAGATGAGGCCATGGCTCAAGCAGACTGAGCTTTAATTTTAGAGTTTAGATGTTTGCCATGGTAGGTGTAACAAAAGGAGATGGCCTTGGAAATCCAGGAAGAAATAGTCTGTTTTGTCACTGCTTTACCCAGAGCTCTGGGGTGAAGAGAGAAAATTTCTCTGCTATCCTAAGGGACTTGGTCTTGTCTAGATACAATCTTAGTTGCCTGTGGACATCAAAGGAATACAGAACTCTGTCACTGTCATTCTGGCAATGTGGAAAAAAGTTGGGGAGGTAAATACATTGATTCAGGGACAGCTCATTGACCACCTTAGGCATGAAGGACGGGTTGGTCCTTATAGTTACTCTATGCTTGTGGAAGACTAAAAAAGGTGGGGTGGTCATGAGGGCCTGGAACTCTTGACACTCTCCTGAATGATGTCAGGGCCACCAAAAGCACAGTTTTCCAAGTGCAATACTTTAGAGAAGCTGTAACTTCCCTGGCTAAAGGCAGAAGGCTGGGGAAACAATGCTGTCTTGGACAAAAGGGAGTCGCCAACAAGTCATGTCATCCCAAGCAGACAGACACTGGATCCCCTTAGAATGACACCAGAATATTAGCCAATTGTTGAAGTCAATCGTTTTTTCTTTGTACTGCTGTATCATTATGGGTGATGGTAGGATACTGCTCAGAGCTAGTGTCATACCTGCCTGGGCCACATAATCCGAGATCTCCACCATGTCTCTTTTCATGTAGTCCAGGGAAGTGCATCTTAGGCCATCCACACCCACATGGACAATGACAAAGTCATACTTGTACTTGTTGTGATCGGAGTGTGTGTGTGTGTGTTGTGTGTCAGATTCTGGCACCTGACAGACAGCTGACTGTTACCCTCTCGTTGTCCAACTTAGTGAGTGGACATCTGTGTGCCTCACTATTGAGTCACCTATGATTAGTGTATTGGGCAAGGTATTTAGCCTTAGGGGCTTAGGTTGAGGGGCACACTGTGAAGGTGAGCTATGTGTCCTGTGGTTTGTGCTGTGTTGTGGAGGTCGAGTGCGTTTCTGTCTTGGAGGTGTCTGCTATTTGGGTAAATTTCTATTGAGTGCCTCTGCAAAGGTGGGTGTGTGGTTTGTGTTTTAATGTCAGAGCTGTGATAGTGGGTGTTCTGGAGGGCTGTGTGTTCCATGTGGTGTGGTGCAGGTGTTGACCTCCTCTTGACCAGTTAGTCCGGTCTTGGCTGCAGAGTGCATAGCTTCCAATTTGGTGATATAAGTGCATCTCTCACAAATCTGAGTGCTGGGAGGTAAGAGGAGAGGGTTGTCTGTGTACATGAAGAATTTGCTACACTGCCTCAGAATGCCCAAGTGCACCAGGTTTAATGGGAGAAAGCACATGGAATTACCCTTTAATCATGCCAGGAGGGGTGGGCCATAACTACTAAGTACTGGGGCTATTTCAGTGAAGAACGACTAGTGCTGATGGCTCTTAGGTGTGCTATAATAATTGCTACAAAAACCTGTTGAATGCAAAGTGATTAGGCTATCTGAAGTGCAAGAAAGAAAGAACTAGCAATATCTAAGGGAAAAACTGAAGAGCAGACTTTCTGGCACCAGTAATAGTTTACCTCAGCTCAGCATGTCTGAGCGGAGCTTAAACAAGTGCAAACGCAGGCTTTTAAACTAGAAAGTTGAAAGGGATAGAAAAACTGCCCAAACATTCAATAAACTACAAATTCTGGGCCAGAAACCACTCCTCTTGTCGTAGATAGGCTACCTAGTGCTTAACACTCCCACTGATAAGCTAGAAGGCTGCCCTCCAACACAGAAAGCCTTGGGGGTGGGGGGGGTCTCAGAAGCTTACAAACAGTTCTGGATACAGCAAATCTGTATCTGGACTAGACTAGTTACAGGAAAGGCAGGAAACAAACTTAGAACTTTTTTTTTCAGAAAAGCAGCTAAAACAGCAGTAAAACAATTCAAATGCAGTGCAAGTTAGCACACGAGTGTAAAGCAATATTAAAGCAAATACAGTTTAAATAAATGCAATTAAATTTATAAAATGACTAAAAACGTACAGAAGCAGTAAATTAGGAAAAACTCAAAATGGAGGCACTTAAGAGTATCAGAAAATAATACCAACAAATATACAAAATAACTTAGTCAAGCAGAAATTAAGAAACTGCAGAACTCTGAACAGTTTAAAAGTGCCAAAAATATACTTATCAGCTCTATATTTCCAGACTGTTTGAGATGCACACAGTCAAAAAACAAGGAGATTCTAGCAATGGCAGATTCTAGCAAAGTGTTTTTTTTATATAAAGTAGAAAGGGAGAAACAAACAATATAATTCAAGGCTAATAAACTAAGTGGGTTGGCCTTCTCAAGTGTTCTCTTTGTATTAAATTGAATGAGCTAATGACACTAGACTGGGAGGAGTGTTCCAGATCAATGATATCACAACTCTGTAGGGTTGTCTGTGAACAACTTCAGGGGGCCTTGCTTCAGAAGGTGTTGGAAGACCCTCACTGCAAAGATGATGGCCCTCATCTCTCTAATGTTAATGTGTTCCCTCTTGAAGGTGGCTGTCCATGTGCCTTGCACCTTCAAGCTGCTCATGGCAGCTCTCCAATCCCAGGCCTGAGGCATCTGTGTACACTTCCTGGACTGGGGTGAGGGGTTGTAAGGGAAGTCCTGGGTCGAGAGAGACTTAATCCATCCAACAAAGGATCTCCTTCCTTAGGCATGGTAGGAAGGGAATGGCGTGGTCCAAGGGGGGTCCGATACCACTGACGTTTACTCATGTGGAATCTTGCCAGTGGCAACATGGGTATAGTAGAAGCCATATGTCCTAGGAGTCTGATATTATTTTGCTGTCACTGCAGTGGCATGGAGGAAAGACAGCAGGTATTCCTTCGGGCTTTCCACCGTTGGGGTGAAAGGAATGCTACAATAACATCTGTCCAGAGTCTGCACCACAGAAAACTTGGTCCTGGGAGGAGTTTAATTTGAACTTGGGGAAATTGATGCTGAAATCCAGAGACTGAAGAACGGAAATAACTTTTTGGAGACGGATGTGTATGGAAGTGGAGCAATCTGCCTGAATCAGGAGGTCATCCAGGTATGGAAAAATTTGAATCCCTTGGACCCTACAATAGGCTATCACTGGAGCCAGATACTTGAATACCCTTGGAGCAGTAGATAGTCCAAAGGGCAAAGCACAGAATTGAAAATGTGAGGAACCCACAAAGAAGCGTAAATACTCCCAGTAACTGGGCCTTATGCATCTTTGATGTCCAAAGTGGTCAGAAATGCCTGAGGCATTAGCAGGGGAAAAAAAAAAAAAAAAAAAAAAAAAAAAGAGTCTGAAGCATAATCATGCAAAAAGTAGGTACTTGTAGAAAAAGGTTGAGGTGGGAGAGAGGTCTAGAATGGATCTCCATGGGCCCTGACGTTCGACTGGCAGCAGAGTTGTTCAGGGGAAGGTATGTGCAGAGATCACTTACGGCCCATGCACCTTATGGCCAACATCAGATGTCCCACGTAGCTCACAGTGAGTTGGCCAGACGTTCAGGTAGAAGAGCGGAGGATAACCCAAAGGTTATGAATACTGCAACATGTGAATAGAAGGACATAGGAGAGGTGTAGGACTGGTCTCCAGGGCTACTCTTTTCTAGGCACCAAAAACATTCTGGAGTAAAATCCTGTTCCTCTTTGGAATTTAGGAAAAGGTTAAATGGGGCCCTGATCCCATAAAATCCTACAGGACCACAGAAAAATGATAGTTGATCTGGAGGGGGATAAGGAAGACCCAAGAAGGGGGAAGGGATTTCCATACTACAAAATAACAGTGATGGATAGACACAAAGAGACTGGGAAAGCTAGAGACATGGGAACCTGGTGGAGGGAAACAGGGAAAAGTACATCACATAGCAGCAGATTTATCCTTAAAAGGGGGCTTTTGAGTTTTATAAGTCTGTGTGGTCTTATCAGAGATATGCTTAGGAAAATGTTTTCCTTTAGAAGGCTGACAAAGCTGCTTGTGAACAAAGCAGACTTAGAAAGTTTCTCTGAAATTTGCATTTTGGAGAAAGAAAATTTTGCTTAAGACCCTACATAACTTTTATGTTTGTCTCGTAGAGTCTTAAACAAGTCAGCAGCAGCCATACCAAAGAAATTTTGATTGTCCAAAGAGCATCTAGGAGCTTGGCCTTAACGTCAAGTAAAGCCTGGAGTCAAAGCCAAGAGTACCTCCTTATAGCTGAACCTGAAGCAAAAGCTCTAGAATATGCATCAGCTAAATCATAATTACATTTAATGGAGTGACAGGCAACCTGAGAGGTGAACTAATGAAGGACAGGAGAGCAGTCTCACCTTCAAGGTCAAAAAGGTCTGACAAAACTCTCCCAAGTTGAGACAAAAAAAGCTAAAACATACCTGGCCATATGGGTTTGATAATTTATGGTCCTGAAGGCCAGAGGGACAGAAGTGTACACCTTTTTCCCCACCCTCTCTAGAGCCTGTCTTTATCAAAAGAAAGAAATCTGGAAGAGGACAAAAGCTTAGATGGCTCGTCAGCAGAAAGAGATCACAGCAGGATCTGTAGAGGGACTTAAAGGCCTCAGGCACCTTTTAAAATGGTCAGGTTTCCTAGGGGGCCAGAGGATGGGAATCAGGAGCTAAAGAGGCAGCTGTAAATGTATCCAATAAGGCATCAAACACAAGAGAAACAGCAGAAGGTTTAGGAGATTCCATCTGCAACAGCTCATAATACCGCTTTTGAATATCACAGATGTGTGAGCAACCCCACTCACAATGCTCTATCATGCGAGCTACTGCATAACCAAAGGACAACTTCTCAAAGGAAGAATTAGGACTTGAGGAATCTTCTTCCTCAAACCCATAGTCCAAAGGTGAGGTAATTTGTGGGAAGCCCAATGATTCATCACCGGAATCCAACTCTTCTTCTGAAGAACCAGACTCCCTAATCATTTTGGTTGGTGTAGTTGAACAAGGAGAGTCAGGAACAGGTACCTCTGAGGTGGTCTCAAGGTCACTGAACAAGCCCTGGGATAAGTCCTGCCATTCGCTCTAAGGATCCTTAGCAATAGGAGGAATACATTTATTTTTCTATTACTTCTTTGGTAGGATGTCAGCCTTGACCAACCTAGGAGGCTGTAAGCCATGCTAGACTCAATAAGGGTACCAGGGACCTCTTCCCTAACCAGAATATATGATGGGGAATCCCCCTAAGCCCTTCAGAAATGATCAGCTATAATTCCCCCTCAAGAGTCCATGGCACATGCTTGCTTTGCCTTACAGGATGTGTGAGAAGCTGGTTCCATACATGCCTCCAACAGTGTCACAGCAGAAGAAGCCAGTGTCAGCACCAGTCTTCAGGCTATTCATCCACCTCAAGACAGACATCTGGCGAAGGCTAGACAGCAGCAGAGTTGCACTGAGATTTTTTAGTCGTACCTCACGGTAGTGGTGCTGTGGTAGCGTCGTCGCCTCACAGCAAGACGTTGTCCCGTTCGATTCTTAGCTAGAGCGTCTTCTGTGTGGAGGCATGCATGAATGGGCATGCCTTCATTGAAGGTTGTGAGTCAGGGCTGGTAACTCGGCACGTAAAAATACACTACCAAACATTAGCGGACCAGAGTTCCACTGTGGCGACCCCTAACCGGGATAAGCTGAAAGACACCACCACAACAACAAACAGCAACAACCTTGGAGAGGGGAGGTTCAGCCAAAGTATCCTGCATTAAGAGTTTGAGACACTGGTTATCAAGATAAAAAGAAAACAGGACGGATGTCTGTGAAGCATTTAGGGAACAAAAGTCTGACAAATGGTACACTGGGTATAACTGTGTAAACTCCTGTCCATAATAAACACTTCTTGTGACAGTCTTTATGGGGAAATTGCCTCCCACACTGACATTTTCTCTTCCCGGATGACATGAACCCTAACTACACAAAGAAAGGAAGAAAAAGAAGGAAGCCCAGTGGGATACTTATCTGCAAATGGCTTGGTAGAAACCAGCTCAGCGAGGTAATTTGTGAGAAGCCCAATGATTCATCTCTGGAATACACCTTTGGCATTATGACTGATGGCAAAGAAGTTCATAGTATGGAGTATACGTACATAACCTATATGCCATATGCCTGTGTGGGGAGCATACGCCAGACATATGACACTAGGAGAATGTAAAGGCATTGGCATACTGACCAGAAATTCATGCTAGTATACTGTAGCTCTGCTTGTTATTTTACAACATATTTGTCTTGCTGCTGCATTTCTAGAGCACTCCATAGTGTTTTTGTCTTTACTTTTTTGTTTAATACTGTTCATAACTGTGTTCATTTACATGTTTTACAGAGACTGGTCCTTACTCTGAACTTTCCCTTTTTGTATTTTTAGCCCCTCCAACTACTTCACCATGGCTTCATTTCACCATTGTGTCAAGGAGCTGCAATTTTTTCTGCTGCATATCTGGACCTGTGGCTTGCAAAACTTACAAAAATCACAGCAACCAGTTAATGTACGTGTCTACTGCAGTCACCAGCTTTATAAGTAAATTATATGCTTCTTGGTGGGGTTTTCACTTACAGTAAGGGATGCTAGCAGCCTAGTAATCCTTAGTTAACACTGCACTGTTAACTGTATTGTAATTTAGTCCCTAGTCTTCTCCAACCTAGCTTTCTGCCTAGTACAGCCCATTTAGGAAACTTTCTAACTACCTTTCTTTAGCGTCTTCCCTCTGTAATTCCCACTTTTCCCCAAAACTTTTTGGTTTCAAGTCATTTTATCTTTTTGCTTTATTTCTATTAATTACTACTTATATCTTAGGAAGTTAGCAGACAGCATCCAACTTCACTCAACCATATCCGAACAGAGCTTCCACCATAATTACCTTCTATACAGCTTTTTTTTTCATTCCTTAGGTGGGTGACTGTTTTTCTTGTTTTTTTTTTTAAGTGGCTCGAGACCTGGTACTAACCCGCTCAGGCTCATTCTGCTCCCATACCCCCATTCCCTCCCACCCACCCCTGCTCTCCTGTAATGTACAGCTAGCCAACCCACTCCCCTGAATGACCTCACCTCTCTAGCAACCAATCCTCACTCACTGGTACTTGTCTTCTCATTTTTGTCTCCCTGTAATTCACTTCCACTTTCCTCATACCCCTTATCTACCAAATAATTCTGCTTACACTCCCATCCTAAACTCCTCCTCCCTCTACCTACCTAAATACACTCTTTCTTATCTTTCTCTATTGCCTCAATTTACCAACAACCTATCTAACAAGCTTCTTTCTCACCCCAATTTCCTTTCTACCCTCCTCTCTTTAAAAAGCTTTGTCCTACTCTTGCTCTTCTCCTTATAGTGATTTTAAATAATATACCAGGCATTTTATCCTCCTAGCCCACTCTCAACCTACTAATCCATTCTTAACTTCATTAGCATCTTTACCATGCCTCAAATAAAACTGATAGCCGCTCTCACTTTGCTATCTCTGTTTTCCCTAGCCCTTTATACCACCTCTTACCAGTCCTGTTATCTCACAATCTCTCTCTCCTACCCCGCCTATTATGCAGAACCTTTATCACTGCAGAGCCATTGTTCAAATCTCTCCACACCTTTTTAACACCTCTACACTACTTTTCCCTTTTAGAAATTTTCACACCCGCAGCTCTGCTTATAACCTTTACAAACTTTATAGACTTTTTTTCCAAATTAAAATTTCTTACCCCCCACTCCCTCACCCAAATTAAACTCCAATCTGACATCCACCCTAACCCAGGCCCCACACTCTCCACAACCTCCAACTCTCTTCATCCTCCAAACCCAAATACTGACATCTCCCCCTACCCACCACCCAGCTCTAAAAAGATGCAACTCTGACCTACTCATAATAAATTTCAACCTAAAAAGCCTTCTCAAAAAAGTTCATGAATTTCATACTGCCATTGTCCTGCACTCCCCAGATATAGCCATAATTACTGAAACCTGGCTTAAGCGACATATAAAAACTGAAGAAATACTTTTTACTGGGTACAGTATCTTCAGAATGGATAGATTATCCAAACATGGCAGCGACATTGCCACAACAACATCCCTAACTCTGAAATTTTAACTACAAGTTTACATATAGACACCCATAAGTCCATTATCATTCTAGCCATCTACCACCCCCTGCTAATAACCTCACTAACAGAAAAAATCCTAGAATGGGCATACTCCAATTTCAGTCATGAAACTATAATACTTGGGGATGTTAACCTTGATTGGCTTACTTGTTCCTCTAATTCTCCCACCAACTTTATTAACTTATATAACTTCTGTCAAAACATTAATCATCCTATGAGTATTGACAAGCTCACCAACATGCAATCTATACTTAATTGGATTCTGACAAACAAATCTAAGATTAGCTATGATATTGGTGGTCTTCCAGACACTAAGTGATCACTCCCTAACCTAGCTAATCAGAAATCATACACACAGTGCCAGCAATGTTATATTCTGCTATATTCATAATAAAAAAACATTTCCCCCCCCACTATATTTAACACACTTTTGCAACAATATGACTGATCACCTCTAAAAACCCTTCAACTGGGCTTTGCAGTACAGTACTTTAATAATGTTTTCCTGCAAGTACTTAACCTTGCCCAAATCAGGAAAATACATACTAAAGCCAAACAACTTCCTTGGTTATCAAAAGAAACTATTCTTCTACTTAAGCAAAGGGACAAAGCCTGGACTCTTTTTCTTAATAACAGAAATAAAGTCAATTTTGCCTCCTACCAACAACTGAGAAATCAAGCAAAACACAACTTAAACAGGATTAAAAAAAAAACTTTCTTTCAATCATGTCAAATGAAATACCAAAAGAATCCCCAAAAAGTCTGGCAATCAACCTCCTTCTTAACCTAAGAAGAGCTACTTCCCCTGCCCCAACAACTAGCAATTCTACAGGGTGTACAGCCACTCAATTGAATGCCCTCTATCACCTCGATAATCTCATTACTAAAAAAACTGCTCAAATTTCCCTCTTTCCATATCCACCCCCACCATACCTCCCAACCGTACCGAATTACTCGTTTTTTACTGAGTTTTGGTGTCCAAATAATGGGGTGCTACGACTCCTGAGTGGCAGCTCTTAATTTCTGAATTTCTCTGCGTTTTATTTCAAAATTCTATTTCCGGGTTTTTGAGCTGATGTCATCACATGGCGATGACATCAGCTCCGTGAAACAGCCTGTCAGAATTTAGCTAGCTAGCTCATTGTGTACATTTCCAGATGACCAAACCAAAAATATGAAGGGAAGACAAAGTGCACGGATCAAACCAATGTAGTGTACATTTCCGGCTACACGCAGAATGTTATGATGCCTGGAAAGGAATTGCTGAGTCTGCTGCCTGCAATGGAGATTGTCTGCAAGCTACCTAACCCCACCCACTCCAGTGGAATTGTGGGATACCAACTGGCAAACGCAAACTGAAGAACAGACAACTAAGATATGGCACCAAAATCCCCCTGCAAGCTGCAGCCATTCCAATGTCCCATTACCTGCCTATTTCGCCCCACTTACCATAAACACTAACGTGTGCATACTGCTTTACTTCTACAAAGATTATTTGGATTTTATTTTTACATTTTATAGCACAATGGACAAACACTAAGACACCTGCTAAACAAAGCAATGCTGCCTCACAATGAAAACAGCAGCATTAAAACTTCTCTGCCCTTGAAACTCACATTCATTGAAACCCACACCACATCCAAAGAAAATGTATCTGGCCAGTGGTGGATAAAGATTATCTTTGGCCCTTGCACAAAAAACAAGAAACATACATGTGTTCTTTGATACACCTTCCTGACTTTATTAAATTATATTCCTTCTATAATACAGCACACTTGTTAGACTTACAGTGCATTTTAAACTTGTTTGAACATTTTTCCAGTAGGCAATAAAACAAAATGCATGAACCAAAAATTACAAAACTGCCCAATTCACAACATTTCCATCATAAAAGTTTACTTACACACACACAAACACATATATATATATATATATATATATATATATATATATATATAAATAGAATGACAGTAGTCTAAGCCATGGGCATCTTGCACAGCTTCTCAAACTTATTTTCAGTTTCATTTTTTTTCTTGACTTACTGTGAGTTGTGATATCAGACCAACTCAATAGCTGTAAATGCATAACAAAATAAACTAGGCGAACTGCATGTTTTAAGACTTCCAATTTTTAGTCCAAGAACTGACAGACTCTCTCCTACATTCATCCTGAAGCATCAAAACTATCATTGTAATCCAGGTGCTGTTAACTGGCCACTCTTGCTTCTCCACTGTCTGTTTTATCTTGAAAGCAGTAAAATGTACTGTACTTGTTTTAAAATACTTTTCTTATAATGCAGCACAGAAACATAATTCTGATTTTCTGTTCCTGAATTTGGATTAATGATATTTTTTCTCTTTCCACTGAGGCACAAATGCCCTTGTGCATGACATTTTGCACTTCTCTTGTATCTGTCGCTACACCCTTGACTTGTTACACGCACCCTTTAAAAGTACATCAACATAGTACAGTATCAGCAGTGCATCTACGTACCGTGGGAGTAGAACCCACAGCCTTCTGCATCAAAAGCAAGTATTTAACCTGTTAAGCTATTAACAATGCACGCAGGCTCTGCATAAGCAACACTAAATTTCTCTTGCCCTGAAGCTCTCGGCTCCTTGTAAAATCCACTCAAGACTCAACTGTATCAATCAACTTTGTAGCACAAGAAATCTGGCAAAACCAAAATTTATTGGGGGGGGGACAAAAGCCCAATAACCAGGGACACATTTTAAACATTGCTTGTATAATTTTGGAAAGTTGCTAAAATTAAATGCTGCATTACCATCGCACGTTTCACTGCCAAGTCTTGAACCCAGGACCCTATGCGCTACAGTCAGAGCAACATACCACTATGCCAGATCAGCAGTTTCCTGAAAGCTAGGAATACTGAAACTTAAATGGCTACCATTTAGTGACTTCAGTTCTCACTTCTCACTATAGCTCTCAACCTCTTAGCACAAAAAACCTGGACAAAGCCAATAATGGGGGAATACAGAATTCATTTCTCAATTCTCACCACAGCTCTCAACATCGTAGCACAAAAAAACCTGGACAAAGCCAATAATGGGGGAATACAGCCCCAAAAATAGGGACTGTTTTATGTTAACCAGTATGACCCCCACCAATCTTAATACTACCTTTTTCCTCTCTTAGACCAATTCAAACCAGTTATACAAAAACCTCCTAGGTAAATTAAAGCAATGTACTCTAGCTGCACATCAGCTACTGGGTGACTTTCTAAAACTAGCTGTCACATCCATCTCTTACCCTATATCTGCCCTAATACACCGCTCCATCTCCGCTCCATCTCCGAACAGTATATACCACTCCTATGAAAAATATCCCATGTCATACTCTTTACAAACGTGGCCCCTCTACTGACCTTTCCAACTACAGACCTATAGCCAATTCTCTCACCACAAGCCAAAAATAATTAGAAAAGTGTTCACACAAACAAATACTAGACTACTTCCTTAAGAACAACCTATTACATAATACTAATACAGCTCTTATAAGTTTCACCAACACCATAAATCACGTCAAAAACAAAAGCCAACTTGTCTCTGCCACCTTCCTTGATATGTCAAAAGCCTTTGACACTGTATCCCATCAAATACTTCTCAATAAACTGGTCTCTTTCAATTTCAGCCCCGAATCCCTAAGCTGGTTTCATAGCTCTCTCTCTAACCGTAAACAAGCCACCTTATGGGATAATAAACTCCCCCCCCCCACTACCCATCACTGTTGGCGTCCCACAAGGCTCCATCCTTGTCCCTCTACTTTTCATTAATTTTACCAAAGATTTTACCAAAGATCTCAGCTCTGCCACCAAACTTACCTCAATCATTCAATACGCTGATGATGCCTCCCTCTCATCTGCTCTGTCCCCATTATGAAAGAACTTCAATAAAAAACTCAAGTAGTCCTCCAAAACATTGAAAAGTACTTATCGGACCATCAACTCATATTAAACCCCAACAAAACCAAGCTTATGGTCTTCACCAATACCTCCATAAAAAATAACCAATCATCTCTCTCCATCTTTTCCTCCAATGTCACAAAAACAGAACCTGTTGAACAAACAAAACTTCTTGGTGTAACTCTTGACAATGGCATGAAGTTTGATAAACACACAGCATTAATAATTTAAAAAGTCCATGTAAAACTTGGTGCTCTTTATAGGGCTAAACCCCATCTCACCAATCATGCCAGACTTACAATAGCTAGAGCCACCTTTTATCTACCCTTCTTTACTGTTCACAAATATTCACCAACCTCTGCAAATCAGATCTGAATAACCTCAAATCTTGCTATAATAAAATAGCCAAATTTGCCTCAAATCACGCTCAAAGATCACATGATTGCACTTCCCTTCACCATCTAAACTGGACTGAACTCCCTAACTTACCATCTCTCAACCAAGTAATAGTTGCCCATTCAGTAATCCATAAACCTGACAACTGTCCGGCTCTATCGGACATTGCTCAACCCTACACTAGCCTCAGTTCACTGAGGTCAACTGATAAATTATTGCTCAAAGTAATCAAAACCCATAACTTTCAATGTGATCCCTTAATACAGCCATACAATAGCCAGATCCTGAAATTCTCTTCCCCAGCATATTCTATCCATCCCTGATGCACAACTTTAAACGGCTTCTAAAAGCATATTTCTCAAATCACTGGCTATGCTCTTGTACTCCCTCAAGCTTAGTTATACCTACCCTCCTTCACTGTCTACTAACACTTTCTCTCTCTTAGCCTCTTATCACGGCAATCTGATTTCTACCTTCCTATGTTACATTCATATTTATTAATATACAAAAAAATTGGATTCCTAATTTGATGTTCATTACTTTTGAAATACAGTTATATCCTGATTTTTGTGTTTATTTGCATGTAATTTTTTTTAAATCTCTGTTTAACTGAATTTAAATTTTAAATTTCTGTTTTGCATTTGCATTGCTTGTACCCTCTCTAACTTATTGTACTAAATATGTAATTCTGTAACTTTTTGGAACGTTTCTACTAGGTCTCCACTGGAAATGGGCTACTGGCCCAGTTGGACACTACCCAGTAATCGAAAGTAAATTAAATTAATTAATTTAATTATTTATTAATAGGGCTATCCTGGGCAGGAGATCCAATATGTTATGGACACTATATGCAGCAATGAACTGGAGAATTGAGAGCCAAGATGCATCACGGTAACCGGAGGATACAGAAAACAGCCTAACGAGTTACAAGTGCTGAGCAACCCTAATGCCAAAGCATATTAGAGTTATGACAGTCTGAGACCTAGCTATGGCTGCGGTGGTGCAGAGGTTAGCATTGTCGCCTCACAGCAAGAGGTTCTCCGGTTTGATTCTCGGCTGGAGCACCTTCTGTGCTAAGTCTGCATGTCCTCCTTGTGGCTGAATGAGTTTTAAAGATGTGCAGTAGGTGTGTGTGTGTGCCTTCTGTGAAGGTTGGGCACCGGGCTGGCAACTGGATATGGTAAAAACTCCATTGCCAATCAATCTGCGGACCAGTGACCCACTGTGGTGACCTCCAACAGCAGAGAAAGAAAGAAAGACAGTTTGAGACCTACACTGCTAATAAATATGTTACTGGCTTTAACTACATGAAACTTCAATAAAAAATACTTGAAGGATACGATACTCCAAACATAGGGAGATGTAGAGGAAGTGTACTTCTATGACCTTCTAAGGAGTGTCCTAACACAGGGAGATGGAAGGGAAATATACTTCCTGATCTTCTAAGGAATGTCTTCTCAAAAATTAGCTGACAGGTCAGTTACATAAAACTTCAAACATCCGGCCTGATGGATCCCTGTGAATCTTAAACAGTAGCCACCAGAGAGGAAGGAACCTGGCAGTTAAAAAAAAAAAAAAAAAAAAGACGAGTCCTGAAGTACTATCTTACTAAAGGAGGTCTTGCTCAGAGTTACAGCTGAGATGATAATGTTTAGTAACGTTTGAGCCGAAACCCAGTTGCTGCAGCACCAATGGCTTTAATAGAGAGAGACAGACATTCCCTTAGGGTGGCTTCTGCTCGACAGCAAAAGATAATGTAACTGACAATTCACCTGGAAGGAGGCTGCCTAGCAACAATGAGCAGTCCCCTCCCCACAGCTAAGGAGCTGAACAAATATTTTTACTTTCTAAGCTCATAACCCCATTTGAGAGAGCACATGAGCTGATGGGAGACACAGGGAGAAAGCCTTTTTCTAGTTTCTGCTTAAAATGATGAAGCACATATACAGATCAATCTGTTCATCTTACCATTCAGACATATCAGCAGCACATGCACACTCAAATCAAATATTCAATATGTGCACAACCAAGCACAAAATATATACATAAACCAGAGCTTTAATTGGTGGGTACCCCCCAAATTAATATAATAAACTTTGAGATTGCTTGGGACACTGAGTTGCACAAGCACCCATCTTGCACCATGCTCACCACTCAACTCTGATTATCCATTCACTTGTGCACATGTGCGCACATACACATTCACGCATGTACAATACACATGCACGCGTGCATTGTAATACTGCCCTTACAAACTTAGAAAGTTGATAGAATACTAGGTTTTGCATTAATATGAATTTTACGAAGGATGTGGAGTCTTAAACTCAAATGTTTTGTCATTATTTAATGACTTCAGTCCTCTGCTATTTACCAGAAAGGGACATATTTTAGGGGGAACACACCAAAAATATGAGGCATAAATCTGGACATTCTGTGAAAACCTGTACAATTGAGAGGTATGGCTCGCTCGCGCACACACACACACACACACACACACACACACACACACACACACACACACGCACAAAACTTTGTGTGTTCATTCACTCACACAGTGACCCCCCCACACACACACACACACACTTCCATCAGTCTAAATACTAACACAGACATATGCACACATGTACATACTCATATCCCAACCAAGACAAACCTTCAAATGCTCACTCAGACTCACAGAAAGGCATAAACTTAGAACCCCTACATCCAGTACCGTTTGAATCACAAATACTCATATGCACACATATGACCACAACACACACACAATATACTTTCAATCACACAGTAACCCTTCCATGCAAGCATCGTGCCACATAAGGCATGTACCACATAAACTCAAAGACATCACTGATATGCCCTCAAACTCCTGATACCCTTTTAATCCTACAACAAACCCCACTCATAGGCGACTTACCTCTCAAGCCATGAACTACACAGCATGCATCCGTGCTCATGCATACACTATAAATGAACGTGTAAGCTGTGGACCACTTGGTATACAACAAGCAGGATGGCACCCAAAAATGGCACACACACTGGGGAGCACTGCAGTGAGATTAGAGCTGACATCAGACTGTATTCCTTAATTATGAGACCTTGCACTTGTAATTCAAATACCCACCAGATAACTAACTATAGTTTGATGCCCATGCTCTGACATACCACCCTCAAACAGAACTGGCTGGAGAAAATGGGCATAGCAAGAGATCTTAGGGAGTGTCCATGGCTCATGTTTTTCTGATCCATGACCAGATAAACTCAAGGGTCAATCTCCTGGATCACCCTCAGCAGCCTCAAGCTGAGCAACCACAGGACTGGCAGCAGTACCCCAAGAACACCCTCCCCAAATTGTGCGTCAGGCATGCCTTCTATGGTCCAGTAGTCTTCCATATAAATGGAGGACTGGCACATGTTTGAGCTCTGGCCCAAAACTTAATTTTTGGAAGACAAGTGAGTTTAGAAGTGTACAATATGAATGGTCAAAGCATGTGTTCAAAGGAGATTGAGAGGATGTGAGAACCTGTATGTAATAATTTGAACTATGAACTATTAAGCAAACTGTGAATAGTGGAAAAGTACTGGAAAACAAGAGCCTGTCTGATAGCAGGAAATGTGCCTTATATGGAAATGTATCAGATTTTCTTTCTCTGCCTAGAGATGTAGTAATGTGAACTGCTTCAAGGCTACGGGTAAACCACTGACTGGTTAATTGTCTTTTGTACTATTTTAATTGGTCTAGTTTATATTTTTGTACTGTCAGCAATATCACCAGCATATAAGCTTATGCATTCCTTTGTTCGGGGAGTCTCCCTGGTACTTTCCAGTAGGCTCCCACACATGTGTAATAAATACCACTGAAAGGAAGGAAGAAGTGACTTGTCTTCATTTAAGGTAAAAATGCAAACACAACAGAAGACAAGCATGCATATGCAAAAATCACATATAATGGTGTGCGAACACAGAAGTTTCCAAGTTTTTCTCACATTCTTATCAGTGGAGAAGATAACCCCAACCAAGGGACTATCAATGTGAATCATCAGTATCAAATACTTCGCTTAGTTGCTGCCAGCCACCCAAACAAAAACCTCTTCAATTTACTTTTATAAATCTTTCTTGTAAAGGATTTCTCGGATGAAAAAATTCTTCAAACTGGAGATGAAAGCCTGGGATGTCTAGCCATCACTGGAATTGGAGAAACCATGCGGTCAATTTGAGGTCCAGATAAGTCAGGCCTGGTAGGTGTGAAAGGAGATCTAGATTGGGGTCCAACGTCTATGGAGGACACAACAAACTATACAAACGGGAACCAAATCTGCCAAGGTCAGAAGGGGGCAATGAAGATTACTTTGCTCTTCAATCTTAAAGTTTTCTGAAGAAACTTGGGGATTAAGGGTATGGGAGGGAAGGCATAAAGAAGACTGGAGGGTCAAATGTGGACTAGAGTATCTCTCTGTGACTGTCTCTGAGGAGTGATTAGGGCAAAGAACCTGCTGGAGTTGTTGAGCAGAGTGGCAAATAGTTCACAGCATGGTTGACCCAACTGGTGGGTGATCATGCTTGCCACTGACTGAGAAACTACTCATGAGGCATCAGAATAGCCTTGTTGAGCCAGTCTGCTAGCACATCTGATTTTCCCGGAATGAGCATTGTTGTAAGAAAATGGTTGGATGAGATCACCCACTGCCAAACTCTCATTGCTTCTGGGCAAAGTGGTTCCCCCCGTTTGTTGCTGTACCAAACAAACAACATAGTGACTGTTTGAATAGCAATTGCCCGCAGAGAGAGAGAACTCTGAAAGGCCTGCAATGCTAATAAGACTGCTCTCATCTCCAGACATTTATATGCAACTTGGTCTCTACTGGGTTCCACATGCCTTGAACAGTCCCGTCCCAAATAATGCCCCCCACACGCATCCAAATTGTTTGGCATCTGTGACCAACATGGCACTAGGTGGAGGAAGGATAAATGGGACTCTGACAAATCTTGTTGGATTGGATCCACCATAGTAATGAATCCTTGCATACCCTGGACAATCTTATTGGAAATTGTAAAGGTTGGTGAAGGATGGACCATTGTACTTGTTAAGTCCACTGAAGGATCCTCATGTAAAAATGAGCTGTTGGTATGAATGTGATTGCAGCAGACATCAATCCCAAAGCTCTTAAGACCAGTTTGACTGGAGGAAAAGGATGAGATAGAACTTGATTGACATGTAACCTTAGAGAAAGAATTCTGCTATGTGCTATGAATGCTTGAAGATTCACTGTGTCTAGGCGAGCCCCTATAAACTCAAAGGCTTATAGTAGCTGAAGTTTGGACTTTGCAAGAATCGCGGTGATGCCTAGAGTGAGTCAACTGAAGAAGATAGTCTCTGGCTGTTATCAGTAGATGCCTGCTTGATACGGTGAAAAGACAGTCATATAAACAAATAAATATCCCAAATCGAAGGCAGTCCTAGATGAGCTGCAACCACTGCCACACATTTGGTGAACACCTGGCGGATGTGGTGAGACCAAAGGGCAAGGCTCTGAACTGATAATGACTAGCTCCCAGCAGGAAGAAAAGGAATCTTCGGGATCATCTGTTCATTTTTATGTCATAGTATGCATTCTTCAGATCTATACAGCACATCTTTTCATAGAAAGGAGTAAACCATGACCATCCAGAATTTGGAATTCTTTATAAATTTGTTTAGATAACAGAGATTGAGGATGGGTCTCAGGTCCCTTCTTTTCTTTGGTATTAAAAATAACCTTGAGTAAAAACCAGATCCTCTCTGGTCTGGTAGGATCTCTTGGATGACTCTCTTGCCTACCAGATTTTGAATTATAAGGGCTGCTTGCTCCTGTTGATTGGGTGAAACAACGGGGTGATTTTTTCTTATTCACAGTGGATTTTGTAAAAAGGGAATAAAATATCCTCTGGATAGGATTCATTTCACCCATGTGTCTTTTGTGATGGCTGCCCAGGCTTCTGGGTGCAAAGACAAGCATCTCCCAACTGTCTCCAGAGAAGAACAGTTGGGTAACCCTTCAGGAATGCTGGAAGTGTCTGTCAGAGAAGGAATCTAGAGACCCTTGATTTTGTAGACGCCCTCTGCGTATGGGCAGCATCTTCCATTATTATAATTATTTCCCCCTCTGCTTCTGGGCGAAAATTCTCTGTGTGAACCTTGAAAAAGCCCTTCAGATTTCTGAAACCACATTTTCTTGCCATCATGCTGATTCCTGGAGAAGGATCTCTGCAGGGTAGAAAAATGGATTCCTACTGCAGATAGGGTCTTTCCATCTTGTTCACTAAGGGAAAGTGTCTCTAACAGTGGGCCCTAAAAGGGAGAATCCATCAAAAGGAGCACTGATGAATGACACTTTAAAGGGCTCCACAAAGTTGCAGAAGCACATCAAGGCACGCCTCCTAATGGATATGCCTGTACCCACAGCCCGTGAGGAACCTTCGGTTATGTGAGATATTAACCTCATGGACACGTTTAATTATGGATTGGAGGGTGGCCAATCATGAAGAATAAGCTTTTGTCTCCACTGCCGGCATGGACCCAGGGGTAGAGGGTTGCTTTATTAAGTTCTTCTGTAACTTATTAAAATGTACCAGGTAATTCAGCAATCACAAAGCAAAAGTCGCTGATGCATATAATCTCTTCCCATATCTGTCTAAAGCCCTACATTCTCTGTTAGGAGATGGACAGTTAAGCTCTGTTCAGCAAGCTCCTTTTTCGTGGCTGCCACAACAACCATGGCATTTACAGGAGTACCCTTGGGCCAATGTTGTCGGTCTAATGGTGCAGTGTGGACCTTGTCCGGGTGTTTAGGGATGGGCTCTACGGAATCTGGCTCCTTCCATGCCCGGCGGAAAACAAGGTTGACAAGCTCATCCACTAGGGGGGGAATAATCCTAGATACAGATGAGCCAGACCCAAAAGCTTCCAGGAACACCAATTCCTCCTGAGAAGGATCACCATCCCCTTTTTTGGCACAGGATTTCTAAAATGTCTCCAAATGAAACATTTTCAGATGGAGATCTGGGGGACCCCCCTCTCCTTCAACAAAATTAATGTCTTCTGTAAATGATTCCCGACTCCTAAATGCCTCCCTTTTGCATAGCTTCTTCCCAGGAACCTCTTCAGTGAGATACTCTGGAGAAGAGATGGAAGAAAGATTAAGCCTCTGTGCAGGGGCTGCCTGGAAGCTCTTATGGGTTTGGCTGTCCCCATGGAGTAAGATGATGAGACTTAGCAGTCTGATCCAGTGGAGGGACGGGAATAGGCTCTGAAGAAGTGACAGTTGAATGACCCCCAGGGTGGGAGAAAACCCCTTCCACTACCTCAAAGGTAGAAGGTCCAGGAGAAGTAGAAATCAGCCTCCCCAAAGCCAAAGCTCACAGATCAGCCAACCCCCATCCCCCCGCTCGATTTCCACCTGCAAGGAAGGAATCGGACCCGAATTATTGTTGATGCACCGAAGGGAAGCGACAACTCCAAAATCCTCTGAGTTGAAGTCATTCCCCTCCGGACCCAATGCGGACACTTCAGCTCCAAGAATTACTCTGCTCAGAAATACTCAGAGCTGAATGGATCAGGGAAGGGGTCAGAGTCGAGGAAAGCAACATTCCCAGATCACACACCTCAATGACTGGTAGCATTGCATCAGACAGCTCTGAAACTACGGTCCAAAAATAGATCACTCACAATAAGCTCCCAGCTCGAAAACATGAAAACCCTGACCAATCACTACAGTGGCAAATGAGATCTGAGGTAAAGCAGTGATCAGAGGCATTGTGGGTAAAGGAAGGAACTCAATAGCTGGATCCTAGACTGTAAAAATAAAGTGGCAGAGTTGGATCGAGGATTAGATCTGAACCCAAACCCATCCATTGAGGAACGAATGAAAATGACAATATAAAACCTGGTAAACTTATATAGGTCTCTGAAGAAGAAGATTCTTGCATAGCTCTGACTAGGCCCTCTGTCCATCTTTGTTGTGAATATTTCATTGTGGATGTCAAGTCCAAAGCACAGGAAGAGCTGACTGGCAGCCATAGTTCAAGGTAGGTAACTTGGCATTTTCTGTCCTTTGTATTCTACCCAAACATGAGGAATGAGACTAAAAAAAGGCTAAACTTCCATACAATACAACTGAGTGAAGCACTCTCCATAACACAGTAAAGATTTTTTATTGTCTCTTTAAGGAGCCATGCCTACCCTTATGTGCACCCTTATGTCTACCCTGTGCAAAGTATGCCTTTATGTTTACCTTTGTAACTGCCTTTGTATGAAAGGTTGCATGGAGTCTGTGGTGTTCTTTAATGATGAGACACCCAGCATGCACAGGTTCACTTAAGCAAATAGTGGACACCGACTATGATGATATAAGACAATGTTCCAAACAGTAGTGTTTTATTTTCAATATTACAGTCAACCAACTATTTCTTCAACCTTCAAATCTGTGATAGTGACAACATCTGTGTTAGAAGCAAATACATGGGACACAGATGTAATGTTACTTATTATGGGCTGGCTACAAGTATGTCATATGATTAACAGTGTCCTATGGGAGTGTTCAAGGCATATTCCAGCTTGCAGCCTTTTCACTGATAATCTTCTGACTGCAGACTGTGTTCTGAAACCTGAGAGAAGCTCACTGTTGCTTTTTATATAAATATAAAGCATGTGAGGATGCACTGTGTGATAATTTAAATATCCTGTACTGTAGGTTTACAGAACAAGTTTCATGATAAGGGATGACATCTACCCTAGCTGTACAAGACACAAGGTTTGCATGAACGGACTTGTCTGATATATGATTTTGTACTCAAGTTCTGCGGTAAATTTTACATACTTTTTATAGCAAAATTTAAGCACAGAGTTCATATGCAATTTTTCGATTGTCACTGGATATTTTTGAGAATCAATGGCATTTGATATCTTTTGGTACAGTAGAATGAGATGCCAGTGAGACTTCCAAAGCATTTACAATGTTTCATTTGCTCTTATTCTGTTAAGTATAACAAATTTATTTTACACAGATTTTTTTTTCACATGACCCCTCAATTCTGGTACTCTGCATTTGACAAAGGGTACAGGCACGCTTGCTCTCTCTTACATCATGATGAAAGGAGATCTGTTTTACGGTGCTTCTGACAGCATGTACCACAGGAGCAAACTCAGCCTCCAGTAGAAGTCACCCAAAAAATGAGTTTTGACATACCCTTCCCACAAGGAAGGTCAAGTAGGTATCAGCTGCTGCTCATTCCTCTCCCTCTCCTGAATGGCATTTGGCAACTGCTGCCACTAAAGGACACCAGTGGTGAAGTCAGATACCCTGCTTCTGTGCCAGTGGGCAGAAGACATGCAAGACATTTTACATGCTGCCATTTATGGAAACCAGAATATAACCACCACATTAAAGTTCAGTACATTAAATACTTACATCAAAAGTAAATAGCAAACTACTGAATCAAATAAGAGTAGTAACACTTACTCATCTGGTGATAAGACCCTAAAAGAGTACTCCTTCCCAGCAGAGGTCAAGGACATGCCCCCTTAGTATTCCCATTAAATGAAACTTTGGGAAAAATACTTTCCCTCTCCTGATGTCTTTATTTCAAAGGAATAACGGCACTCGGAGGCGAGAGAAAACCTGCATAACAGATGGTCCCTTTTCTGAAACTCAAGCTTCACCATCAGGTCTGGACAGTCAAACTGTGTTCTCTCAGTGGCCAAGCCTACACTGATCAAGAGTGTTAAGTCAAGTCACTTTCTGTGGCAGGGGAGGGAGGGATGGGTATTCCTATCATGGGAGAGAAGTGGTTATATGGGCAGTCCCTGCAGTGATTCCTAGTGGAGAGGCTGGAGAAACTGCACTGCAGCTTAAGGAGTGGTAAGGTTGGGGGGCATGGCTGAGACGATGGAAGTGGGGACAACACGCTGTATGCCCACCCCTCACGTGTCTCTACATAACTGACATTGGAGGAAGTTGTAAGTAGGGCATAACAAATAAAAACCTGGCAGAATGCCAACTGCCAAGACCTCTGATGTCCTTATACACCATGACTGTTCCCAGAAAGGACTGGAGAAAGTCTATGGAGATCAGCAGCTGGTAGATCCCCACTGTGGATGTAGGGCACTGGGTAAGAAGGCCACAGGATGATGCAGGGACAAAAAAAAGGAGAGAAAAAAAACGGTGGTGACTTTCCTTGGAAAATCAACAATGGCCACTAGCAGGAAAAATATAAACACAACACAAAAACACACACAGGCAACAGTGAATTCCACTCAAATTGTCAAACTCATCTACTGCAAACAACTTTTGTCAAAGCTTTTGGTTACTTTGCTTCTCAGAAGGCTAATTATTCCACAGATTCTTCTGGCTTTGACTGATTTCAGTCAAGTGTTTTCCATAGCTACTGCCTCTTTCTGTGGAGTATAGACAAAAAAAAACACACACACACAAAAGAATGAGTGCAATAATTACACACAAAAGTCTTGATTCATTGTGGTTCATCTGATGAGCTCAGTGACAGCGTTTGTACAGCCATGGACAGGTATTCAAAGGAAGAGTACCTTTAAAGCTGTACATAGACATTCTGTTTTATAAGCTACCGGTTTATTTTTAGATTTGTTACAGGTTAGTAGAAACAGTAGCTTTCCCTAACTTTAACTACCCAAGTTATTCTTTCATAACAAATTCTCGGTCCAGGCACTGTTTTTATGACTTAAGGTTTTACAAGACTACTTAAATAAGCTCTTCCCTCAGCATACCGAAGTGACTTTTAAAATATCAATAAGCACTTTTTGCCTAAGTTTTTGGTGTACTTAAGCTCTTTCAATAGTGTAGAAACAGCATAAAGTGTACCTTTTAATATGTGATAATTCTGCTTCAGAAAGGATTTACATGTTTTTTCAACTGTAACAAATTTTCAGTGGTTAGGAATAGTCTTCACTGGCTATTTTTATATAGTGCAAAATTATTTCTGTGTTTTACAGTTCAATTTCTCGTTTTGTATAGTAAGACAACGGTAGAAGTAATGGTTACTGCTTTGGTTTGTTCAACAGACTCCATTACAGAACTTCTGTCTCAAGCCTCTCAGAAACTGCATTTTTTAAGCCAGAAACAATTTTGTATTCTTCTTCAGGGCAGAACATTCTAGGGCCATCAAATGTACTTTTTAATGAAAACCTTACCAAGTCATTGCACTTTTTGTCTTATAATTACTTTTTATAGATGGAGTAAGTACAATTTAATAAAAATGTTGCAACAATGTTATTTAACCTTTGAGAGGAAAAGATGCTCTTAAAAGTTTAAAAGCATTGCCTCTTGTTTCACGGGAAATTTTATCTTGTAATAAGATCTGAAGAGATTAAAGAAAAGAAATAGTAACACTAACATTAGTAATAATAGTAATAACATCAATAATAACAATATTGTTCCTTCACAGCATGTTGTTCTCAGGTTTAGTTCATGGCCTTCTGTGAGATGTCTACATGTCCCGTGCCTGTGAACAAAGGTTTATACAAGGGTCTCCAATTTCCTTCTTTCCTACCACATCCCAAGGGCATTCCACATGTGCTTTGTGATCTGTGCAGGACCTGTTCTCAACATTAAGCCCACTGCTCTCCAGGAGAGGCTCAGGATCCCGCATAACCCTGAACAGGATGAACATATCAAACAATGAATGACCAATATAAATAATAAAAATTAAAACAAAAGAGTTCTATTTTGGGGGTTGATACAGTTTATTTTTTATACACTACTGCGGTGGTGGTGCTGCAGTAGCGTTGTCACCTTACAGTTAGACGTTGCCCGTTCGATTCTCAGTTAGAGCGTCTTCTGTGTGGCGACATGTGTGAATGGGCATTCCTTCGTTGAAGGTTGTACGTTGGGCCCAGCAAGCCAGCACGTAAAAAATCTACTGCCAATCATTAGTGGACCAGAGTTCCACTGTGGCGACCCCTAACCGGGAAAAGCCGAAGGACACAATAACTTGTCATTCAAACATGTTTACAACCAATGCAAATGAGACAGAGACCTACAGGTTGTGGTCTTTTCTAAAGGTCTCGGTTTCAAGATGTTGGCCTCACTGATGTGACTTACATTTTTTTAGAGTGATTTGTTTTGCTGACTTTGCTGTTTAAAAAATAGAACAGTACACCTATGCCAGTTACCCAAAGAACACTTACGAGATTACTTGCGTCTGTCTTTCTTCAGCACTTGCTGCTGACCTGAGGAGGCAGACAAGACTAAAAGAAACAAACAAGTCAGCCTATCTTCACATGCTCTCTACCAAATTCTACACTGTGATACTCTGATGTTCTGGTCAAAAAAGCCCTCTCCCTTACCAACAGCTGCAACAGAAGGAATATACACAAATCAAACATGAACATTTTTATGGTTGATTGGCCTTCTCACTGTGTTTTCATGTTTTAATGAAAGGAAATTTGGCAACAGCTGCATTTCAGAAAGGCCACCCTTTGAAAGGATTACTCTTGCCCCCCACAGCCACTTTTGGAGAATGAGATGGCATTCTCCCTCACCCTTCAGGGTGACTGCCTTTTTTTCAGAAAGTTATGGAGTGGCTAGTACCGTGTTTCTTTTTTTTTTTTTTTTTTTTTTTATTAAAAAGAAGTGTTATGCTTGCACACAGGCATATAGCTCTGGACTTTAAATTAATGCCAGCATCTCCCTGGGCAAGATTTAATTGGTGGCCCTATTGGAGGTGCAGCCATTTAGATCTTACAGTACTTCTCGAAGTTTGTTTTAAGCTGAAGCACTCCTAATAAATAAGCATTCACAGTAACCATGGGTTTCTGTGTTACGGCAGGTGGCTACTTCTCATTGTGTTGTACTACTGCTGTATTTATTTTTGTTAGCATGACCTGTTACTTATGCTATGATATGGAAACACTTAATATGGATCTGCACCAGGATGTAGCTAATTGAAATCTTGTGAAAACAAGACATGATTCAATGTATATACCAACAGTAAAAGCCTTTAGGCAATATGTGTCGGCAGTCTCATTTGACAAAGGGTTATGCAATGCAAGCAACAAATCATCAAACTCAGATTAAAATGTAATAATACTTTAGTTTATGGGTAGCACAATGGTGCAGCAGGTAGCAAAGTTGCCTCTCAGCAAGAGATGTCCTGGTACAATTTTCGGCTGGGGTGCCCTCTGTGTAGAGCCTGCATGTCCTCCTTGTGTTCATGTGGGTTCTCTCTAGTTGCCCCAAGTTCCCTCCACATTCCAAAGACATGCAGTGGGTGGACTGGACACATTAAACTGTCCATGGCATGGAGTGAATATGAGTGTGAGTGTGTGTGTGTGTGTGTGTGTGTGTGTGTGTGTGTGTGTGTGTGAGTGCGTGCGTGTGTGTGTGTGTACCACGGAAGAAGGAACTTGCAGGGCTAGCCATGTGGCAATGTGAACACTGGCTCTATGTCATGGTCACTGTTGATATGATGCCCCAACCCCATGTACAAGATGTGGAAAAAGACAGTAGATGCCAATGCCAACTAGTTTACAACTGGAAGTACAGGCACTTTAAAAAGCTACAGTGATTGCGTATTAAGGAAACTTATGTTATAAAAACATATGATTTCAAAAGTATACGGTGGTGGTGCTGCGGTAGCGTTGTCGCCTCACAGTTAGACGTTGCCCGTTCGATTCTCAGTTAAAGCGTCTACTGTGTGACGACATGCGTGAATGGGCGTTCCTTCGTTGAAGGTTGTGCGTTAGGCCCGGCAAGCCAGCATGTAAAACTCTACTGCCAATCATTAGTGGACCGGAGTTCCGCTGTGGCGACCCCTAACCGGGAAAAGCCGAAAGACACACACACACTGAACTAGAAATCTCTCTCAAAGTTTACAGATAGATAAAATTACCATAAGAGCCATTTGAACCTGATGACAGTAATCAACAGGCATGCTGGATTCAGGCTGGTCACCAATGCAGTACAAAATTGGTTATGTACTTTTGCTGAGATAGATGAAAGTAAATATAAGACCACCACAAGAGATAAACTCTGTTTTGCATCAGTTAGACGAGTTGAAACAAGGTACTCCAAACTGCAGTAAAATGAAAAACATTAAGCTGGAGAAAAAAAAGGAGCAACTATTTTCAGATAAAATGACGACAGCTTGACTTGTGATATATACAACTTTGCTCAGCAACCCCACCCCCACCCCCCGTAACACCCAAAAAGCTCAATAGCCCATCTTCGGGAAGAGGAAAAAGAAAAGTTTCAGTCTTGTGAGAATAAGACATGATTCAATTACATACTAAAAGTAAAATTCAAGACTGAAGATGACAACTTTCAGAAATCAGTGCAAATTTTGCAAACCACTGTACAACTTCTATTTTCTTAAAAAGCACCCGAGCCATTTAAACATGGCAGTAACCCCAACAAACACTGCAATCAGTGATTCAGACCAGGGCTTTCACAGTAAGAACTCAAAGTTATGCAAAAAAGAAACATTTTTCTACACATACTATAAATACCAGTTTAAACATATAACACTTTACAGAAACAGACATATCTCGTATCACAAGTGGATTTTTCTATTAGCAATTTATCTGACTTTGTGCTGACTGATGCCCACATTATCAGTCTTAGAGGTAGGTCTGAAACCATCTCAAACTCGCATGGTTTAAGGGCCAGATAAGTAACAGCCCACCAAGCCACATGCAGGACATACAGTAACAAAAGGAAAAAAATGGGCATTTAAAACGCACACACAGACAGACACACACACCAGCAGTAGCAAGAACCTTATACTCCTGCACGTTTCATATATATCACGTGATTCCAAACACATAGAGATGTGCAAATCGCTTGTTGCTCAAAGCATGCAGCAGAATGGGATACCCGTTTTGGGCATGTTCTCATACTGCTACTTCCTACAGTAAAAACATGCTAACAGTGAAAGAGTGTAGGCTGTTGGTTTGTGCTTTTCATAGCCTCTCAATCATTCGCATCATAGCCCAGCTAATGACAAAAGCTGATAGAGGTTATCTGCATTATATAAACGTACAAAACAATCAAGTGTATTCTTCTGCATATCTTTGGAGGATTGATGACTTTGATTAATGTGCATACCTCACTGAATGAAATTTAACTGGTTCCTTTTTTAAGGTACATTAGAGAATGGGCAAGCTGTACATCAGCACCCTGACTGCAGAACAAATTCTCCCAGCAGAATGTTAGTCTACAGGTAATGCCCACTGAAAAACAAGTCCACTGCTTCACGGCAGCATACTGAGCTGCCATGAGTTCGGACTGTAACGGAGCTAATGGCTACCATTATTTTTACGCTTGCTAAACATAATTTTTGCTATTTAGCGAGTGTAAAATGAATAAAGAAAATTTTAAAAAGTCTGTGTATTTGTTTAATGTCTGTGTGTGTGTGTGTGTGTGTGTGTGTGTGTGTGTGTGTGTGTGTGTGTGTGAAAGTGAGATTGATCGAGCTATTATTTTACACTCGCTAAACAGCGCTTTTACTGTTCAGCGAGTGTAAAATTAAAAGAAACAAAAAAGAAAGGAAGAAAAGTGCATGTGTGTTTATGTTTCTGTCTGTGTAAATGCGCTTGTGTGCATGAAAGCAGAAGTGTAAGTGTATGTGTGTGAAGAGTGAGTACAATCAAGCACTGGCATTAGTAGCAGTTAAGAGATATGCATACCTCTCTACCTCTTAGCTCAAGAAATCTGGATACCACTGGGTAAAATCTGCACTGAATTTGCTAGCAAGTTGGCTATATCTACTGCATCTAAGTAGGTAATGCATTTTGGATAAGATCCATGCAATGCTGGGTGCTACTCCTTAGTGTAACATACCTAAAAAGGATTCGTAATTGTCTTAAGCTTCTAATGTTAGTCTAAACTTCATGGGATGCCCTTGTTTTACTAATGGCGTTTTTCTAGTTCAATAGCTTGTAAATATAAAACTTGACTTGAGGGTTTTGTTTTGCTCTACAGTTTAAGAAACTTTTTTCTTTTATTGTATTTTTATTTAAATACGTGGATGACTAGACTGGCTTACTTTTAAACTTTCCATTTTATTTAGATCTTGTAGGGACTGCCAAATCAATGCATTTACCCAGGTATGCATACATATGTGGGTCAGTGCCTTGGATAACACAGTTAACCCTCAGTTTAGGGGCTTCATCATAATACTTTAGAAGGTTTGTATGTCTTAATTCTCTGAACTTTGTGATATCTGCATCTAGCTTGTTCAGAGATTTTGAAGGGAAATGTTACCAGTCTTTGATCGAATTTAACTGCAAAGGAAGGAAAGGGTGGATAGTTGATATCAATGTCATGTTGCCAAGGAACAGGTCAAGAAAATTTTGTACTCCAGTGGTTTCCTTTACAATTTGGTCCAGGGAGTTTTAATTAAAACAAGGAGCTGTTGGGTGTAACTTCAGTTGAGGTATATGTATCCCACTTTATTGCACAGTAATTAAATGCTCCTTGATCATGAAATTCCTATTAATTTGAAGTTCATTTAGTATATTCAAATTCCTAACAGTTTTCTGGGAGCACAGAGGGGGGGGTTGGCAACCTTTTATGGTTTGCTAGTTGGTTAAATTAAGTGTGATTTGGACATCAATCAGTTCAGTTTTTGGGGCTCTGGGGATCTGTGTAGTCATGATTATGGTCTTTAACAAATATAGATCCTCTACCACAGTTAAAAAGAGGACAAAAGGTGTGGTAGGTTCAAAACCCTGGCATGGAGGAAGTGTTTTCTGTACTTTTAAACCAAGTTTATGTAATAATATACTCATGTATGCACTCTAAATGCAGCAGGCCCTCAACATTAGACAATTTGTTATATAGACTCCTAGCACTGCGCAGACCCACCTTGATGTGGTTTGGTGCCTGATAGGTTTATTTTGTTAGGCTAGAAGATCCATTAGTTGGGCTCTGCCTAAGAAAGGCACTATGGGGGCAACAAAGGCTTTATCCAGTATGCCAAAGCCTTAGAACAAGAGGTGCAGGCCATCCCTTGCAAAGCAATAGTGTCTAGTATCTCCTCCCATGCTGACACATGCTGTATCACCTCAAAATACACCAACCACACTGCCAGTTGTTGAAGCCAACTATATTTTCTCTGTACTTCAGTGTCAGTGTTTGAGGAGAACAAAGGATTCCACTCAAAACCAGGGTCTTGTGTGCATTTCTAACATGCATGTAGAGCTGTCATGCCACTCTGCATATCACTCAGAGTTCTACTCGCGAAGTCATTCATACTCACAAGGACCACTACTATGTCATAATCATATCTGTTTGGCTTAAGTGTATTCAGCACCCTTGATATGCTGGAGAAAGGTAGCTCACTTTCACCTCTCTTTCTCCAACCATGTAAAAGCTGAGCCAGTGAGTCTGACAAGTCACCAATCACGAATACAGTTTTGTTAAAATGCTACCTAGATGCACTAGTTCTGGAATAGATAATTATCTGGTGGCCTTTTATTATGAGAGTGCCGATAGGCCATATTGTGTTTGATTTACTCTGAGCCCTAGATTCACTAGGCTTTGGAGGCTTAGACAGGGACTTTTTAATGGCATCAGCATAGCATAATTTACTGTGCATTCCGATGGAATGCAGTGGTGGTGGTGTGTGTTGCACACAGGTTGGTTGGTTGTGACATGAACGCCTCCAGTTTGGTTATGTACTTGCATCTCATATATAGATAGCAATGAGCTAAGCAATAATTAATTGTCTGAGCATCAGGCAATTGTTACACTGCTTAAATAACGATTGCTATGAGGCTTGCATTTAACAGTGAACACGCTGGCACTCTTCATTTAAGTCTAAGAATACAGTAAAGGAATGTAATATTATTTGACTGCAAGAAAAAAAGTTTGAGCAATTAGGACTTCAACGGAAATAATATCTCTGACATTACAGGAAAGCAGTTTACAGATTCATTAATATAGGACTTGTATTTGTAGTGCAAGAGAGATAAGTAATATTATAAAAATGCTGTTTAAGAATTAAAAGAAAATATCAAATTTCTACAGTGTAATACAGGAAAAATAAAGATAAAACTAATAAGAATTTTTTTTTATTTGAATTTAAAACAAAAGAATAACTGAATATTCACTTACTGTCTGCTATTAGAAGACTAGGCTTTCTAATAGACAGTGAATACAGCTACAGTAACCTCAGTGGGTTTGGAAATACTCAACGCACCACCAGGATCAGCTTTGGGCTTCAGGTCATTTTCACTATGAAAGGAGGTGGCAGTTAAGTACAGAAGAGGTCCTGAGGATAATTCTCCATCAATGTATCCATCATATTATTGTCACCTCTTAGAATAGGAAAGCAAAAATTCCAGCATTTCATGTCTGAATGTGACAGAGATTTACCACAGGTTGCCTCCCATCATATGAATACTCTGTTCATCACTTTTCTGGTACAATTACTAGTCATGCAGGAGAAGTACGTTTCTCCTTTGCCTACTTTCAAGTACAATCATCTCCCTTGGGCTGTGAGCTAATACCAGGAAATGGACTGCGGGCTACAGCCTCAACCCACAACTTCACTGCTTCTCTACCCAGCAAAAGGAGTGTCTGCTTCCTGGTTTGTCGATGCAACAGAACACTAGTATATTCTCAGTATGGACCACTAAAGTCCCCCCATCTGTAAGGCCTGCAGGGGAAGAAACATTCCACAAAGCTTCAGCACGCTGACTTGAAGATGTGACTCCTCACAGGCCAGGAATCTTAGGCTGTGCTTGCCTAGAAAAGCCCCTCGCCCGACCCCAGGGCAGACACATTTATAGTGAGGAATGTAGTGGAGACGGGAGTTTGAAATGGTTTGCTTACAAAAAGACTGGGGTATGCACAAGTATGCAGTGAGAATTCCCTGTAAAATTAGATGTTTATCTCCCGAATACAAATGAAGCATACACTGCAGGGGTCTTGTGTAATTGTGCATGCAGCAGAATGGATCTGTTTGCTGCCCTGTATCCTAGGATCTTGTGGATAATGCCCTATTTGTGCCAGTGCCCCATTGTGCCACCTCATGGCTAGAAAATTAGTGCAGAAAGGTCTGAAGGACCTTTGCTTTCTCTTATAACAGGAAGGCTTTGCATACCCTGGAATCCAAAGTGCATCCAAGGAAGGAAATTTACTGGATGGGTAAGTTACAACCTAGAAATACTGACAAAGATACCCAGGAGAGACTGCATAGTGTGGTACAGTTCTGGCAAAGGATCATCAAGGAACCAATCATCTAACTATGGGACAATTTTGGTCCCCAACTACCTCAGATGAGCTGCCACAACTCTCATCCACTTGGTGGATGCCAATAAGAGCAAGCATTTGGATTAGTAGTGACTGGCTCCTACTCAGGAGTGAAAACAAATGCTGGACTCCTTGACAACTTTTAAATGATGGGAGGCATCTTGAAGGTCCACAGAACTAGACACTGTAGGAATGTTTTTGACCAAGACTATTTACATTTTTAATTGTAAATGCATTTAGGCCACAGATATGAAGAATGGGTCGGAGGTACTTTATCTTTTTGATATCAAAAGGAATTACGAGTTGCGACCATAATCTCTTTGGTCTGGTAGGACCTCAAGTGCAATTTTCTTCAGGAGGTAGTCCACTTCCCTCCCTGCTTCTTTCCTCTGATGGGGTGGGGCATTGAGGGAACCATGACAAAAAGGAGCCAATAAACTCTAGATATCATGTCCATGAGTACCCTCAAGTGATCTTCAACCACTCAGCAGAGTGGAAGGATAATCACCCCCCACCCCGACTGCCTTCCTTCAACAGCAGCACTGACTGTGGCCTAATGGCAAGTGGTGGTAGCCCCCATCCCTGCAGCTGTTACTGAAAGAGCCCAAGTTTTAGCCTCTTCCTTCACACTCTCCTGGGTGATTCTGCTGCATCCCACAAAGGAACCACATCTGCTGCAGCATCTCAGACTTGCAGAGGCTAGAACTTGATGCACACTATCAAGCTTGTGCCCTACTCTTCCATATTCCTAAGGTGCCTAGCAATCTCATCATCAAAATGGAAGAGGTCTTGTAAAAAGGGAATGCAGCAACTCCACCTTGGTCCCTTCTCCAAAAAACTGAGTTGGAGTTACGCATGCTAGTACATTACAATGCTAGCTGTTTGAGCCCTCGCCAAACTCCCAGCCATGCTATGAAATGATCCATGTGGAGCATTAGGTTGGAGATACTAAAAGCTTGGGCCCTGAGTTTTTTCTTTCTGTAGCTCATTTGACTACTACTCAATCTGCAACATTTCATTAGTGATGTCCCCCTGAAAATACACCATTCAGGTTAAGTAATTCACCATCCTCAAGAACAGCACAGAGGATACAAATGTTCACTTCCTAAATATGCCCACATACCTCGACTCATCCTGGAGATGGCTTTCAGAACTACAACCCTTTCTGTGGGACTGCTGCTGAAAGAACGGGGTTGGGCTTGAGAATCTTTGGCTAGACTGACCAATCAGTGGACATGCTAACCAATCAATGGACATGCAGAAAATCTTATGCAAATTCTTTGGCACTGTGGTTACTGTTTCTGGGCTGTCCCAAACCACTCTGTAGGTATAATTAAGGCTGCACACAAATGGTATGACTAACAATGAAATGTGGGGGTAAACCTTGCAAGCTTTCAGTAGTCTTCTTTCTAGTGAAGGAAGAGGACCTATGGACCATCTCTCCTTTTCCTTTACGAGAAACTTCTTTACCTCCAGTCTGTGACCAAGTTAAATGCATACAGCAACAGAGAAAAGGGAGAGAGGTGATTAATGAACACTAAATTAAACAAATCTACTACTATGGCAAGTAGGCAAAATAAATAACAGTTAAGGAAATCCTGTATTTGTTGACTTACAGGAATGGGTTCCTAGCTGATCCTTTTAGATGGCTAGCCTAATGAGACATACCTTTGATCAGTGCCACCCCAAGCAAAGATGGGGGGGGGCATGAAAGGAGGATGTAAAAGAAACTCCCTTAAGCGAGTCTTTACACACTTTAAAGGAAGCTAGAGATGATTAACCCTGCCGAGCATGAAAGTCAGATATTGTAGCCATGTGTATCTTAACTGACAAACAGCCAAGGCCCAAGTTAAATATTTCTGGCAAATACTGAACGGACATGGATACCAATGTACTAGGGATGAAAAGGGACTCAGAATGCAACATACAGCTCAGATGGAAAGCTTCCGCTTGTCTCTGTACATGCATCAGAGGAAAGATTTCTTGGATGCTAAAAGATCAAACACTCTGCTTGAAAAATCTTGAACCCACACTATCCAAAGTGGAATAGCTAAGAAATTAATTTCAGAGACTGAAGACTCTGATTTGTCCTGCCAGAAGAGTGCAACAGAAGAGTCTTCTTCATTGGAAGCCCGACAGGAAGTTCCACTTGAAATCTGTTCAGAATGGGAAACCATACCCTCCTGGGCCAAAACAGGGCTACTAAAATTACCCTGGCCCTGGGGAATCTGGCCTTCTGAAATTACTTCATCATCAAAAGAAATGGGGAAAAGCAAAGTAACTGCTGAGGTCAGTCTGGAATTAACACAGCCCTGTTCTTACTGCTGGTAGGACAGATCAGAGAGAAAAATTACTGACATTTGGCAGTTGCAGAGGTGAACAGTTCTCACACTGAGAAGCCTCATTTCAGGAAAACCACTCTGGCAATGGCTGGTCTGAGTGACAACTCATGAAGCATCAACAGAACAAAGAATGGGTTTATTCATGAGAGACTCATCTATCCTAGGAATATGTATGGAGACTAGAAAATGATGGGTTGAGTTTGTCCATTCTCACACTGTCACTGCTGCCCTACAAAGGGAGTAGGATCTCATACTACCCTACCTATTGACATACAAGGCTACAGCTATGTTGCCAGAATGAATGGATTTCCAGCACTTTCAAAAAAAGAAAGTCCTACACAGACTGGAAAGTTAGCAAACTGCTCTCATTTCCAGAGCACAGATGTGAGATAAGACTTCTGTATCGACCATGTCCACTGCACATCCTGTGGAAGTGTCCAGGATGACTGTAGCCAAGAATGTTAGAATAGTCAAGGGACTGGTTTTAAGGAGACAATCTAACTGATGCCACCAAAACAAACTGTGTGAGAATTCTTACCAGTTTCTATGAAGGACTGGAGTGTTGTAACCACTAAAATCAGAGGGTCCACTGTAAAATTCCCATAAGCAGTTTAACATGAAGAATTACAAACTCTATGGCCACCATGAACTCCAAGATGACTTGAAAAGGTCTTCTGGTACCTGACTCAGAGGTTACAGAGGAGATGGGACTATAGTATGGCCTGCCCCCAAGTATATGAGCAGATAAACTGGACTTGATCCACTACTACTCACAGTATCTATGAACACAATGCTCTGGCTGGTGCGGAGTTGGGACTTTGATGGACTGACAGTGATTCCCAGAGAAGGGAAAAGTAGAAACAACACATCTCTCTGCTGAATGAGACTCTCATAGATAATGCCAATAAGCCAGGTGTCCAGGTAGCAAAACAATTTGACGCTGTTCAATCTCTGATAAATCACCAGCACTGCCAAGCATTTGATGAACCCCTGGGGGATACAGAGGTTATAGCAAATATCAGGCATCGGACCTGACAGTTAACTGTATTCTATTCTGATTATTAAATTGCCAATAAAAGTAAAAAAGAAAAAAAAAAAAAACTAAGCACCACACTTCAGCCACTGCAAATTCTAAATAAAAAGATTATTAAAAAATATTACAAATAAAATTACCAAGAGAGCTTGCATGTCTTCATAAAGTTTTAAGGCTATGCAACTGATTAATCGGTATGTATAATTAACATAAGATGTGGAACTAATAAACTGGAACCAATGAAAACAGTTGCAACAGATATTTCATTTGTAGCTCATTATTAAGACCTTTAGGCTACAAGGTTTCAAATCTAAAAACATACCAGGTTTCCTTTTGTAAAAGCATTTCAGAAACATTATACTATAAACTGTTCATTCCAAATCTATTTCATAATACAAAAAAAAAAAGCAGTAGTTCTTGATTTGAAGTATACTTTTATTAAAAATGGATAGCAACTGGGCTGTCTTGTGAGGGATTCCTTATATCCCCGAGGTGTTTCAATACACATGCTTATATAGGAAGTTTGGTCTGCCCTATATAGAAAAAAAAAAAAGATTACAAGGGCATTTCAGGCAATATGCCTTCTTATAATAATTAGCAACTTGTGGTTTGTTCATCATCTGGTTATATACTGTGGTCTACATACAGTCTTTACATGCTCCAAACATTCTCTCTCTCTCTTTTTTTTTGCAAATCAAGTGAGCTCTACCCTATCCATAAATTCCTGTATGAAAATCTGCAACACAATTTAGTTCCTAAATTTGAATTATGTACCAGTATTTCCTCACAATCTGACTTATTCCCTACACAAATGGAACATAATGTACAACAAAAACATTTCATTACTTTCTACAAAACTGACAGTAACTGTTCCTTATTCTTAAGTGAAGAAACTTCATAGCTGCTTAGGCAATTTTACATGCAGATAAGCATCCTGGAGGTCAAAACAGTACTTGTACGTTCCCTTGACTAGACACTGGAAGGCAGAATGCAGTGCAACCATAAGGAATGTATGTCTCTGTAACAAAAGTATTTCTGCTGCTGTGATTTACTAGGAATCTGGGGACCTGCATCTTCCTGGGCACCAAAATGAAAAATGAGTAAAATCTGCCCTGGCTGAAGTACTGTGACCTCCTACACAGCTTTTTACATGAGGATATGGAAATCTCCTCTTCCCTGTACTTCCAGACAAGGTAGTGGCCCTAAACGATATAAAATATCCATTTTTGACAATCTCCCAAATCTCATACTTTCTGGATATTGTAGATCACAAAGAGCTTAAGTGAGAATATTCCACCAACTGCTTCCTAACCAAGACAGTTGGCATGGAAGTCAAGATCAATGAAAACCCCCTTGTCAGAAACGCCAGTATGCCAGGGAATACACAGATTCACAGCAGCTGTACTGCCTACTTCCTGGGAGATAACTAATGTAATCCCACATCCTTGTTGCAAGCTCTTGGGCACATAAAAAAATGCTTCCTCTGGTTTCTTTGTATCCTAGAAAAGGAACTCCAGAACGAATTAAATATTAATTCACAGGCTGAAAGGACTGCCCTTTCTCCTTCATGCCCTGGACATGATGGTCAGTTTCATCCCCAAATAGCAAGGATTCCTGAAAGGCTGCATCTTCAAATGTCAGTTTAGTACCCTCAACAAAAGTAATAAAGGTACAATTCCTATAAATAGCAATGTCTACTTCTACTGTCCTGGCTGCTCCTTCTGCAGCATTAAATGCTTCCTGCACCACGAGGTTGCTGACTGCAGCTGAAGTAGAAGCCTAACTGATCACTTTCCTCTTTAATAAAACCAAAATGTCATGGTGACTGGAAATTATCTAAGTAATTCAATTCTGCACCTTGAGAGTGTAAGACACAAAGGTCCACTTACACAGTCTGTTCAGTTCTACAGATTCCTTGTAAGGGGGGAATGAAGGAGGACTGAGGAGTGGGATTCTTCTTCAGGATGGTGACAGAGACAGTAACATCTGGAATGGGAGTCTTTGCCCATAAAACAGTCTGATGTATGGCTAAAAATCCTGTTACTTCCCTAGGGAAAAGGCTGAATTAGCTGGTTTATCTAAAGCAGGGGTCTGCAACCTGCGGCTCTGGAGCCGCATGTGGCTCTTCCACCCCTATGCAGTGGCTCCTTGTAGCTTTGAAAAATGATGGCCACTCTACCGCACAACATACACACACTGAGAATGATCGAGCGACGGACTTTAAATATTGCTCTTATAAATATAGAAACTTTCTAGAATAACACTTTCTGTTGCCATGCATTCCACACACACAGATTTCCTACTACAAGAAATCTGGACAGAGCCACAAATAAAAGGGAACAAAGGAACAAAAATAAGGACAGACTTTAAATATTGCTCTTATAAACTTGCTAGAAAAACATGGTTTCTGTTAACATGCATTTTACGCACACACCCACATGCACACACACGCACGCGCACATATGCACACACACGCACGCACACACAAAGTCAGAAAAAATAGGCAAATATTTGAGTTTCAGACTTCATGCCCTTCAAAAAAGTCATGATAATGTAAAATCTGTTTTTCTATCAACTTTCTAAGTTTGTAAGAGCAATATTTAAAGTGTCCTTATTTTTGGGCCTTTGTGCCCCATTATTTATGACTTTGTCCAGACTTCTTGTTCTAAGACATCGAGATATCACACACACACACACACACACACATATGACAGTGATTGAGCAATCCCAAAGGGACAGATTTTAAATATTGTTCTTATAAACTTAGTTATTTTAGATTTAGTACAATAACTATATATAACACTTTATATGCTGTGTTATCGATATTTTAGGGGGCAAATAGGTTTTGTGGCTCCCAATGAATTTTATTTGCTGGAAGAGTGGCCAAAAATGGCTCTTTTGATAGTGAAGGGTCCAGACCTCTGATCTAAAGGAAAAGTGACCACATCCATTGGATGACAGACCCCATCCCTTGCAAGATCCACAAAGCAGCATGAAGTTTCTTTTGTGGAATGAAGAGTACCCGAATATGTACACGAAATAAAAGCAAAAGTGTTGTGGTACAATGGTGTAACAAAACAGAAGAGCTAAGGCATTTATGGGGTGAGAAGATCATATGATCTAACGATAATGATTTATGTTCTGGAATCATAATACTGTATAAGGTGAGCTACATTACAATATATGAAATCACTACTGTTTGTCCTCGAAGGGTAGTGATACTAAATTGTTATACTAAAGGACAACTAATAACAGATGGCGCATTACTTGACTAAATTAGTAAAAGAAAATAAGACAATAAAAGAATAATGGAGAAAGAATGACTACACTAAACGAAATAATTGGGGTGATCAAAAAGTATATAGAGCATACTTTTGTAAAGAAAGGGGCAAAGTTAGACAAAAATTGGGAAGATAATGAGAGCCTGGAGCAAAATATAAATCTGGAAGTGTTAAATGGAATATTACTATATCTTAATTTGTAAAAAGCTAAGAGAATGTATGGTATTCAGTATCATATGTACAACAATATGAAAGATTGGCAAAAAGTGCATTTTGTGGAGGTGTTGAATGGCTAAAGATAGGCATGGCAGATAAAAAAATATATGTGCGTGTGTATATATATATATATATATATATATATATATATAGTGTGCGTGCATTTTTATATATATATATATATATATATATATATATATATATATATATATGTATGTATGTATGTATCATGAGATTTATATGGAAAAAAGGAGAAAAGATGATAAATTGGAGACCAATAGTACTGAATAGAACAGATTTATTTATGAGAATAACTCAAAGATCACCAAACACTGCTTGAACATACAATTTTTGGTAGAAAGGGGAAGAAATTTGGGATTTATTATGGATAATAAAAAAAGTAATAGATGATATTACAAATAAAAAAGGTGGAAACCAAAGTCATGGTAGGAGATTTGAGTAAGGTATTTGATAAATACAATATGAATGTTTATGGGATATATTAGGGCTTACAATATAAGTGAAAAGACAATAAAAGTAACTAAGTCAGTATATGAGAAAAATTATGCAAGAATAATTCCAAATGGATGGTTAAGCAAGAAAAATCATCACAGGGTGTGAAATAAGGCAGGGATATCCGGCGAGTAGTACTTTATTTGCTTTAGTTATGAATATGATTGTCAATAAAATGAACAGTGCGTTAAGTATAGCAGGCTATAAGATGATAGAGGAAATACGAATGCCAAAATATATATATATATATATATATATATATATACACATATACATATATATATATATATATATATATATATATATATATATATACACATATACACACACACACAGACACATACAAATTATATTGTCTTAATTACTAACAATAAAGAATGGATGAGAGAGGCAATCAGAGAGCTAATTAAATAAATACTTAAAGATGCTTGGTTTTGTGTATAAACAAAGGACAAAAGTAAAGGCTTTGGATTCATGGGAAATATAGAAAATATACAGTTTAATGACTCTCAGCTAGAGCGTCTTCTGCGTGGAGACATGAGTGAATGGGCGTACCTTCGTTGAAGGTTGTGCATCAGGGCTGGCAACTCGGCCCGTAAAAATCAGCTGCCAATCATTAGCGGACCGGAGTTCTGCTGTGGTGACCCCGGACCGGGAAAAGTCGAAAGACACAACAGCAGCAGTTTAACGTTGAGGTTATAGATATACTAGGAATAGTATTTGGATAATGTGAGCATAAGAAAAAACAAAGGGAGAGAATTTTTCAGGAATTAAGAGAGTTGTTTTGGAAGTCATGTAAAATGTCATAAAAAAGAAAGTTTACTTAATACATTCTATTCTTATAGGCATGTTAGCCTGCCTAGCATTTATTTAAATGATTCTATGAAAAAGAGGTCATGTGTACTGTATTTTTGTTTACATGGGGATCTACATTAAATCCAGTTAGAAGAGGGATTTTGTATGTGACGGAAGAAGGGGGATTAGGGTTAATTAACCTGCTTGTTCATGCAGCCTCCTTGAATTTGTTCAGGGCTTTAGTAGGTTTTAAAAAAAGAGAATATAAATTTAATAGAATATATTTTGCAAGTTAAATGCAAGTTTTTCTGGGAGAAGATGGTGTCAGGAAAAAGATGGAAAGTTATGTGAATGAAGATATAAAAGAATACCAAAATAAAATATTTTAATGGAAACTGAATATAAACATTGTTGAAAAAAATAGGGGAGAATGGTATTTGAATATTATGAAAGAACATTATTAGATTTTTCCATGGAATCATTTAGATACGGAGAACAGCAATGCTATTAAAATAAGATTCACACGGTGTAAGAAACTATATGAATGTTAAACTTTTCTGTGGAGACTGATGATGGATAAACTGCCTGTTAAAGCTAACATGCCTTATAAAAGGAAACCAGAAAGTGTATTCATTGAGGAATTTGAAACAGAGCATGTTTTTTTTAATGTTCTAGAGTAAAGAAGTTATGGGAAGAAAAATGTAATGAAATGTTGAAAAATTTGGAAAAAGTTGAAAATTTTAATATGAATATGTTCAAATACGGGTATTTTAAAAAACGAAAAGTTGAGATTTTGAAGAAGATTGTTTTTGGTTCTGGAAAAAAGGGTATGGTATCTCTAACAATATATGAAATTGTTAACTGTAGATAACTGTAAACTGTAGATAACTGTAAATGATGTATATTATGTAAATAACATATATAAGTTGTAATACTCAATAAAGAGCCCCTACTCTTTTCCTGCTTGTGAGCCAGTGAGTGGGAACAGGAGGGATGGAGATGGAGGAAAAAAGAGCATGAGAAATGCTCCAAGCTACAGTACAGCAAAGAACAATCTGTTGAAAAAATATTACAGATGACTGTTACCGATGAGAAACGGTCAGTAAATTTGCCTGTTGAGGTAGTTGCTGAGGAGGAGGGTTATAGTACTTGCAGAAGGTTTAGAAAACTCTTATTTTATGTCGACCGATGAATGAAAATGGACCACAGAACAGTGTTACCATTCCATGGTTGTAAGCTGCTGAGCTTCTGTGGGGGCGAGAAGGAGGGGAATCCAGAAGCTGGGAAGGTTAACCCCAAACACCAGTGCACTCACAGTCAAAGAAAATGGGAAAGGATGTCCCTATAAAAGTGACATATGCTGCGGTGACAGCTGCTATACACAGAACAGAGCATAGAATATTAAGCATAAAAGAAAGCCTACAGTAAAGACTTGACAGACAAGACTTTGCCATTGATAGCTATGCTATTTGGGGGAAAATAATGGTGCTATTAGGATTTAATACATCCCATTATTCTCTCCTTAATTCATTTTGGAAAGGAGCAGTTGGGCAATATGACTTTTGAGACATCTGAATTAAGAGAGAAAACCATGTATGCAGTTGACAGGAGCATCTTTGGAATTAATGTGTTTCGAGCAATATTAAAAAAGAGGTTAACAGTTTATTTTAGGTCTGATGACCTTGAACAGGAGAACATTAAGGACGTTTTTTTTTTTTTTTTTTTATCTATATGTCATTCTGTACACTGTGTGGACAAATTATATGATGAAAGGAAAATCTGGACTGATGAATTGGATATATGGATAACACTAAGAAAATGGAAACCTTATGAAGCATATTCCATGCAAAATTATCCTCATCAGAATCAAAGGATGTTTAAAAAAAGCTAACGAGACTGAAAAGATAAATAAAATAAGCAAAATAAAATATGTTACTATAGGTAATTAAGAGAAAAAGTATTGAAAGAAAAATTGATACAAAAAGGGTAACGTAAGTTTTCTATCCTTTTCCTTAATTTAAACAGTTTAGGAAATAATACACTAACCATACAGAATGTTACAATCATAAAGTAGAAGAAAGTATTCCAAGAACTAAGCCAACACAGGAATGGAGTAAGAAGGTTTGGCCTAGAAGGATGACTGCAATCAAGGGCCCAGAGAATAGGCAAGACACAGCTGGAATTTACTAGAGAAAACTGGCAAATGAACCAAGGTACTGGGATAAAATAATTAGAGAGGGAAAAGGTAATAGAATGGGAAGAATCCAAGAATACATTTGGGCTGTAAGCTAGAGAATGATATTAGTCTTTGATAGGGAAGGTAAAGTATAGGCAAGGAGAAAACTCTTAAGGGCATTCTAAGTAAAAGGTTAGCACTGGTACAGTTTTCAGTAGAATCTAGATCAGAAGCGACCGTTAAAAAGGGATAATTAGTAGGGCATACAATACACTGCATAATAACTATAGGAATCAGAAGAGATTAGAAAGGCAGATTGGCTAAGAAATTTACAAAGAAAAAATTGGAGGGTATACACACAGCTCCCAAACATGCAACAAATTCTAGAAGACTTAGGATTTTTGCTTGGAAGTGTTTGCATAGGTATTTGTATATCCCAAGCAGATGTCTAGAATTTCTCTTCAGGTAGACTGCAAATGTTGGAGGTGTGACAGGGAAGAATGAGGTAACTGGGAACATACTTTTGGGAGTGTGACGAGTTGGCAGACTTTAAAAATTCCCTGCAGACTACTCTGTCAGGAATACTGGGGGAGCAAATTGGTATAACCAAGTAAAATAATGTTTTGAGCTGTAATACAGAATTGGAATTGTCTAGACATAGTAAGGCCTTGCTGAGTTTAATTCTGGTGGCTGCCAAAACACAATTTCTAGAAAATGGAAATCAAAGTCTAAACCAATCATACATCTATAAGGAAGTAAGATTGCACTTCTAGTGGTACACTGGATTGCTTTGACGAACATCCAACACTGATTTAGTGATTGAGCTTTTGCAAAACTGGTTCAGTCATTGTATGATCTCGTAGCTCATCCAGTCTTGTGGTAGAAAAATTATGCACTTCTATAACATCAAAGTCACAATTCTCTGCATGAAGCTGTTCCGCTGTATTTCTAGATGCTCTGGATAAGGTATCAGGACAGATAAAGAAGTTTGCCTTTTGTATAGACTAATTTGAAATTGTACTTTTGCAATTTGAGCATCATTCTTTGTAAGTTGAATGCATAGGCTTCTTTAAAATAGTAACTAAAGGTTGATGATCAGTTTCAATCTGGATTTCCCGATCATAGATATAATCATGAAACTTGGAACATGCAAACACTATTGCCAAATGTTCTTTCTCAATTTGAGCATACTGCATCTCAGTCTGACTAAATTTTCTAGATGCGGAGGCTACTGGCTTGCCTTCTTGGAGAATAACTGCACCTAATCCAAATTTTGAAGCAACGCAGAGTTACTAGTTTGTTGACATCACAGTACCTTAATGTTGGGGGGTAGCAATTTTCTGTTTAAGAACCTCAAATGCTCTCTGGTGCTGATCTAGCCATGACCAAGTAACATCTGTACATGTGAGCTCTCTTAAAGGTGCTCTCAGCTCACTGAAATCTGGTACAAACTTGCCTAAGTAATTGACTGTACCAAGAAAATGTTGTACAGCTTGCACATTATCTGGTGTTGGTATCTCAAGAAAGGCTGCCTGCTAGGACAGGTTTGGTCTCAAGCCCATACTTGTAAACAAATGACCTACATATGTAACTTCTGGTAGTCTGAATTTGTACTTCAAATGACTGAGCTTTAAGTTCATTAATTCACGTGCTCTGGCTAGCACTCTCAAGATTTGTGTCATGCTCTACCTCACCATTGCCTCTGACAAATATATCATCTAGTATTATGGCGCACAGCCTGAAAAAATCTGCTCCATTGCACTCTGGAAGACTTTACTTGCAGAATTTATTCCAAATGGCATCCTGAGGAATCTACATATTCCAAATGGAGTACTGAATGTATTCAGTAATGAAGATCTGCGATCAAGCATCAATTGCCAAAATGAACTCAATGCATCTAAGACAGAAAAAACAGTGGCATTTGGTATCAGGGCTGTAACCTCCAACTGTATGCTTGGGATGATGCAGTCTCTTCAATGATTTATTCAAACCTCTTGGGTCAATACATACTCTGGTTTCATCTGAGCCTTTTTTATGAGCTGCTACCATGGACAACACCCATTTGGTAGGTTCTGTAACTGGACAAATTACACCTTGCTGCACCATTATGTCCAACTGAGCTTTGACCTTATGCTACATAGCTACTGGAATTCTTTTTGCTGGTCTAACCACTGGACTGATTTCTATGTCTAATTTCATGGAATACGCAACTGGAAGCTTGCCAATCTGTCCTCGAAAACATCAGCATTCTCTGAAAAAATAGCATCGGTGAAGCTGGAACTGGGATATGTGCTTATCTGATGAACTTCTTTGGTAAAAGAAAGCAAATTCATTTTCAAACTGTCCCTGAGACCCAATAATAGCTGCACAGGTCTTTGAACCACATAGAACACGCTATAACAGCTCTTAGCCACACAAACTGAAAGCAATACTGAGCCTTCAGTTTGAATTTCTTCACCTCCATAAGCTACAAGTTTCACACAACTAGTCACATTTAGTTGTTCACCAGCTCTGACTCTTGCAAATGTATTTGCAGACATGACATTACACTTTGAACCAGTGTCTACTTTAAGCTCGGTGAATTTACCAGTGATCCAGACAGTACAAAACACTTCATTTCTTGTTAATAAATCTACTGCATCAATCTTTTCACCAATTACTGATGCACCATCTACATAGAAAGGAGACTGTTGCAGGTCTATTTGATTAACTTGCTTTTCTGAATGACCCTTCTTTGCAACTGTGTGAGGCTTACTTGATTTACAAAATCTTTGAAAATGGTTCCATTTCTTATACGTATAACATTGCTGACCAAATGCCATGCACTTTTCTCTTCTGGACTCATGGTTAGCACCACAATTGTGACAGTTAACAATAATGTTTGATTTAAGTTTGGCTGACTCACTCGTATGCCGTACTGAGCAATGTTGCATTAGGTACCCTTGGTTTTGCACTGAGCATGCTCCTTTAACTGAACTTTTCTTGGAATGTGCTGGAAGACTAAGCGTTTTACCTGGAAGTCCTGCAGGGGCTGCCACTGCCATGTGCATAAGCCTGCATTTGCCTGTCACATGTTGCATGCTGTCTACATGACCTCCGGAGCCAACTGAAAGCATGCTGTTATCACTAGCAAGCATATTTGTGTGCCTTTCTGTAACTCCATGAATCTGACAAATCTCAATGGCTATATTCAGCATTAAATCACCGTCACGAAGAAAAATTTCTCACAGCAGCACTATTAATACTGCACACGAAAGTTTCCCCTTGCTTTTGATCTCTCGTGTAAAACAAATGCTTCTCTAATGTAAACATTAGTCTGAGGGTTACACATTTCTCTGAATTTGCATTTAAACACTCTGCGTCTTCCCCTGATTCAGCCTGCGCAACACAGCAAGTTTCTCCTTCACCTTCATACACTGCTGGTGCATAGACAAATGAATGCTCCCTTTCATTGGCTTCTGATCCTGCTAGGTTCAGCAAAAGGAATTCCCTGGTACTTGCACCTTTATCAGAATAAGCTGCTTGTATAAATATATCGTTATCTTGCTCAAATATTCTCCAGTTCTCTGCAATGTTCTGAGCAAACACAAGTGGTTGTGGCTTGCGAAATCCCTCGGCCATACTGACAAATCTCAGTGAAAACTCTTGCAAATATGCACGAACACACACACTTGTACATACACGTATTCATGCACTTGAAATTTATGCCAGTACTTGTAACAACACAATAAGCCGCGGTGGTGCAGCGATAGCATTGTCGCCTCACAGCAAGAGGTACTCCCGTTCGATTCTTGGCTGGAGTGCCTTCTGTGTGGAGTCTGCATGTGCTCCCCGCAGTAGAGGGGCGTCTGAAAGACATGCGTGAATGGGCATGCCTTCGTTGAAGGTTGGGCTGGCACTGTAAAAATCTACTGACAATCATTAGCAGACCAGAGTTCCGCTGTGGCGACCCCTAACCGGGAAAAGCCGAAAGAAGAACAACTTATAACACAATGAGGCTTTGTCTAACTCAATTTCATAAAATAAGTTCCCTGGTCACTGCAACAGTTTGAAATTTCTTTACTGTAAAGCCACTTGCCCTGAAATTATTTTTTACCATATGAGCCATTTATCTTGTAAAGGCAAAATGCTAAAGTCATTTATCATCATTTTACTGTACGAGCCTTTATCTTGTAATCGCTTTAATGGCATTATCATTTATCAACATTTTACTGCCAAAGTCATTTATCATCATTTTAAGAAACATTTCGAAGAACTGCAGAGTGTGAATAAACTGAGCAATAGAAACTGAGGGCAAATTTCAAAGTAACTGTACTTTACAAATGAACTGTTTCGAAGTAACGGCACTTTGTGAATAAACTGTTCTTAAGTAATAGCACTTTGTAAATAAACTGTTTCGAAGTAACTGCAGTTTGTGAACATAATGGGCGGAAGAAGCTCAGAGTGAGAAACCTCAAAATAACTGTACTTTCCGAATAAACAGTACACAGCACACTGGAATCTTCCTATAATGGCTGCACTTTGCTAAACAACTCTGCATAATGCAAGAGATGCTCTGTAATGGTGGCACTCTGTGAACAGACACACCCAGGCACAAGCAACTTTTCAAAATGATTTAATTTGACTGCAATTCACAAAATAGTTGCACTTTGCACATAACAAACTCTTCGGAATTAATGCATAGCAATAAGCACACACTGTAAGCACTTTTACACACTGAGATACTTTGAACAACTAGTTATGCTATTCAAGGCTTCAATCAATGCGAAGTAATTTGTACCAAACGCAGTAATTCGCCCAAAACACATGCAGTCACCTTTGCTTTATTTATACGTAATGTGCCCTTTTTTGCTATTTCTATTATAGTCTTTTCGCTCATATAACCTCTTATTGTGCCTTTTATGCCCTTTTGTTATATTCGTTTTCCTCATTTAATCTTTTCATGCCCATTATGCTTTCTTGTGCTCATTTTAACTCTAAACATGTTCGTTTTACAACTCTAAGGCAATTATGAACCCTTTATGTACTTTTCTAATGCTCGTTTTATCAAATAATTCGGTTTCAAACATTTTGCCTGATTAATGAGCTCTTTTCGACTTCTCGTTTGCTTAATAAACTTTTATGTACTATTTGTTTGCTTAACAATACGTTTTGTGCCCTTGCAATGCTCCGTTTAACCTCTTTCAACAAATAAATCATTTGTGTGTGTTCTCTTTACATTTAACTCGTCTCTGGCCAATTTTGATCATGGTTCTTTTAGTTTGCCTTCGCCATTACCTCTGCATCTTGTAGCACTGAAGAATAGTCTTTGCAATCCCGGTTCTGACACCATGTCGCTCGCCAGGTCAGGATAAAACAGGCAAGCATCATGGGTTCTTGTTCAAGCAGCTTTATTGTATGCAAACACATCATAAATAAGGTTATGTAACTTTAACTTATAAACAAACTAGCTATCATGTACATGGATGTTAACATTCTGGCTGCACCTTCAAAATGGCTCTGAAGCGAACATATGCTTGCTATTTATATGTGCACACAGATCTTGGAAATGCTTCTTAAAGGTACAACACACCTGTTATTCTACAGAAAACGATGTATACATTTTTCACAGGAGGGGAAAAGTAATCCCACTTCAATAAGACATTATCAAGCCAGCTGGGACAAAATGGTTTAGTAAGTGAGACGAGAAGAAAAAAAAATCTTTAGCGAGAAGAGAAGAAAAGAATCTTTAGCAAAGGAGTATTTTTATCCTGGAGATTCAAAACAGTTGCAAATTATTGTGTGATTTAGATAAGGTTTGACGTTAGTTTTCATTTACTTTTCCTCTGTCAATAAAGCATTTGCATTTCATTTGTTTGTCAAAGTGCAACTTAAGTTCTTTATGAAACAGGAGAAGGTTGTCAGTGTTCCATACTTCAGTCAGTAGGGAATTCCAGGTAGCAGGCGTTATTTTAGAAAAGGCAGAAGTCCTTTTCCCCTATTAGACAATGACATGAGGGAGTCAGGTTGCAAGGCTTCCTGACTTCTAACAAAGTAATCAGCTGCAAAGACCTAAGAGGGTGGGAGGGGGCAATATTATTTATGAATTATCTTAAAGGTGAAGGAGCATAGCAGGAAAGTACATCTATTAACATTCTGCTTATGAGAAAGTTGTACAAACCAAACTAGTCTGCTGTATCCATCTACATGTATAAAAAAAATATATATATATATATATATATATATATATATATATATGTGTGTGTGTGAGTGTGTTTGTGTATATATATATATATATATATATATATATATATATATATATGTATGTGTGTATATATATATATATATATATATATATATATATATATATATATATATATATATACTGAATGAATAAAGCATTCAAAAAAATAGTAAATCACACCAACAACTCTTGTAGAACTTGAGCGCTTTCGTCTTATTTATCAAGACTTCTTCAGAAAGACGCGTTTCATAAGGGATTATGAAATCCCCTTATAAAACATGTCTTTCTGAAGAAGTCTTGATAATAAATAAGATGAAAACGCTAAAGTTCTACAAGAGTTGTTGGTGTGATTTACTATTTTTTGAATGCTTTTATTGTCACGAAGTTCATTTCTTAGTTAAAATTTCTTCTCTTCGTTCAATTTATTTTTTTTTGAGTGCGGTTAATTTTTTATATATATATATATATATATATATATATATATATATATATTGTTGTATACACACACACACACACATATATATATATATATATATATATATATATATATATATATACACATGCATTTAATTGATTGATGCCAGATACCTTCTCTACTTCTTAACCCTTAGTCATACACTGACGTAAACTGCATTACAAAGGTACTTCACTTCTCCTACAGGAGATGTACAGATTATCGCACTGGAATTCATCAACTCCCTCTTACACCCAGGTACTGAAATCCAGTCCCTGTCCAGACAACAATAAGACTGACATAATTTTTTAACTCCTTCTTTACTAGCTCCATAGCCGAACTGACCAAATCCTTCTCCAGTTCCACCCCCTGCCCTACCCCTAAGCCTTCTTCCCCGTCCTCTCCCCACTCCTGCTTTCCTAAACCCCCTCCCACTTTTTATCTAAAACCTGTGTCAACCCCCTGTATCAAAAAATGTCTTTCCAAACTCAAGCCATGCTCCAATGCCCCCGACAATATCCCATCACTCTTTCTCAAGCTCGCAGCAGATGGCAACGCCATACCCATCAGCATTCTCAATAGATCCATCCAGGAATCTTATGTTCCAAAACTATGGCGAGCTGCCTACATTCTGCCCCTTCATAAAGGAGACAAAAATAATAGCATTTCTAATTTCCGCCCAATAGCCATTCTTTCCCCAATTTCAAAAGTCTTTGAAAAATGTATCCACCTGCAACTCATGCCCCACCTCCTAAATAACCATCTCCTCACCCCTACTCAACACGGTTTACGTCCTGGCCACAGTACCATTACTGCTCTCCTCTCTTTCTTAGACATTGTCAACCATGCCCGTGATTCTGGAGATATTGTCTCCACTGTCCTCCTTGACCTTTCCAAGGCATTCGACATGGTATCCCACACACTCCTTCTTAACCACTTTTCTAACCTCAATCTCTCCCTCGATTCCCTTTCTTAGTTCAAAAGTTATCTCTCAGATAGATCCCAAGCTGTGAAATGGCAAACAGGTACCTCTACCTTCCTACCTACCCGAGTTCCTCAGGGTTCTATTCTCGGACCTATGCTCTAATGTCTTCATCAATGATTTTCACTCTGCAATTCCTCATTCTCAAATTGTGCAATATGCAGACAACTCCACTTTAATCTGCTCAGCCTCTAGCCTTCCAGAGCTCCAGGCCAAAACCCAATTGGCCTTCACAACTACAGAGAATTGGATGCTGCAAAACCATCTCTCCCTTAATGCCAATAAATACCATATCATTCTCTTCTCCCCCTCAAAAGCACTCCCTCTTGATAAGCCATCCTTCAAGATCACCAGCCTCTCCCACTCCTCAATAGAAGTTGTTAGTTGTGCCAAATTACTTGGTGTTACTATTGATGAACACCTGAAATTTAATACTCATATTCAACTAAACATAAAAAAACCCATCAGAAGCGAGGAATGCTTTACAGAAACGCTAATTTTCTATCATTAGCTACAAGACAAACACTTGCCTCTACCTTCCTTCTCCCTTCTCTATTGTATGGTGCTCCTCTTCTAACCAACCTCACAGCTTCTATCTCCTCAAAACTTGAAAGTTGCTACTACAAAATTGCCAAATTTGCTACTAACTCTACTCATTCTACACACCATTGCATCCCCCTCCATAGTCTTCAATGGCTAGAACTCCCTAATCATCTTCATTACCTCCAACTTACTACTGCACACAAACTAATTCTTAAACCCACTGCTTGCCCTGCACTATCTAATATCTTGCCCTTCTACACTCCTCTCAGGCCCCTAAGATCAGGCCACCAAAATCTTCTTTCAGTACATAAACCTAAACGACCCCCTTGGCCACCTTCTACTTTCTTATACTATAGCAAAAAAAATGGAACTTACTTCCTCCCCTACTATGAGTCACTACAAGCCATGAACAATTCAAATCTCTTCTCCATTCTCACCTCTCCCAAAACTGGAAATGTAATTGTATACTTCCTACCTAGATCCTATTACATCCCAGTTTCAATATTCCCCCTCCTGTCCCTCTTCTTCCAACACTTTCCTCAGCTCCCCACCCTCTACTTCTTTATCTCCTTTCCCCCCTGTTTAAACTCTATGTAAATTCCTTTCATATCCTCACCTCCCCACTGCCTATATGTCTATTCTTGCAACTGTATCTTTTACCATTTCCATAAGATGTATCTTTCACCTCAAACATAAAATGAATCTTTGTCTAACTGTTCTTTTTTATCCTCCTCCTGGCATCTCTCCTCCTTTAAATTATTTGCACCTCCTTTTTCCCTACACTTCTCCTCCGATTTACTTCATGTGCATTTCATATCTATGTATATTATTTTTTCTTCTATGCTAACAATACAATTGTATAAAAATGTTATTTTTACTTGTTTGTAAATTGTTAAGTGTGCAATGTTTTAGGAATACAGAGCTTTAAGTGTGCAATGTGTTTGTAATATGGAGCTTTTCTCCACGGGCCTCCACTGAAAATGGGCTTTCGGGCCCAGTGGACTTCCCCGGTTATCAAACTGGAAATAAATAATAAATATATATATATATATATATATATACACACACACACACACACATACTCACACACATATATATCCATATATGTAAATACATACATACACACATATGGTCCATGTCATTTCTTCAACTTCCAGTCCCTTCAAAACTTAAACTTGATGGAGAAAAACAAAAGTCAATGAACGCAGGAGTTAACACAGATCATGTTGTGGGTGAGTAGGTGAAGGGGCATTCATTTAGGTTTCCTGTATGTAATCATCAGGTGGTGTTCGTGGATTTCAGTTTGACGACTCGTGGATATGAATTTAATGACTCATAGCTCAAAAAACTGAGCTCTCCAACGATTGGTAGCAAGCCTTGACCACTAAGGAAATCCAGTTAAACTGGCTATACCAAAATATTAACACCAAGATAAGGAAATCAAACATCTTCTGTTTTAAGTACCTTGTACAACAGTATTTTTTCAGTGGTGGACTGTGCTCTACCAATGCTACTTAATCCACTCAACTTTTGAGCTCATCACATCATCACAACTTAGTGAAACACCTTACTTCACACTTTGCTGTGACATCAGAGTTAAAAGAGTATTTTCAAGCAAGAGAGTCATTTCACTACTGCTCAGTCAGTAAATTCCTAGGGGCTTGGTCTAATTTATTCAGTGAGCTGTCCAGATACCTTCTTTAGTTCTTAACCCTTAGTCATAAACTGACGTAAACTGCATTACAAAGGTACTTCACTTCTCCCACTGGAGATGTACAGATTATCGCACTAATTTATTTACTAGGCAGATTTGATCCCCCTCCCCTGAGAAGCTTACTTTCAAGTTCTACCACTACCCTGGCATCAATCAATTAAATGCAGATGGGACTATTTCAGGCTTAGAGGACATGACATTATCAAAACAGAAACACTCATACCAAGGGGGGAAAAACTCACACTTATTCTCATAGTTCACTAGTGTGTGCGCAGACACACACACACACACACACACACACACACACACACACACACACACACACACACACACACACACACACACGTAAAATCTCACCGAACCTTGAGACATCATATACTACTAACAGTAGGTATTAATTTGTTTCATCTTAATTAACACTGACATTAAAGTGGCTAATCTGAGAATCAATGAATGGTTAAGGCCATATCCAATTTAATTGTCACCTTCTCACACAGTATCAGGACATTAACAACTAATTGGTGCTCTGTTACTGTGTGTGGTAAGCATAATTTTCTTTTTCATTTGTTATAATTACACTGACTAGGATGGGCGTGAGTGGCTAAGAATGACACCAGTAAATTTAAATACATTACAGTTTCCACTGTACCAATCACGGTGAGAATGTGTGAATGACAGCAGCAAACTGAAACAAAGTACTGTTGTCATTATAGTGATCAAGGTAGGTGGCTATGGGTGACAGTAGCAAAGGAATACATTACAGCTGCCACTGTAGTTATTTGGGGGTGTGTGAATGACAGCAAGAAGCTGAAATACATTACTGTTGTCGATATAGTAATCAGCATGGGATGTGTGGCACTGAACAGCATCATCATCCGGAAATATATTACTCTTGCCATTATAGTGATTATGGCAGGGCTCTGTGAATGACAGAAGTATCTTAAACATTAAAATTGCCATACTAGCAATAGAGGTAAATTGTTCCATGGTAATTAGTGAGAATCAGCTGCCTTAGGAAAGTACATCAGGGTCACTAATCCTGCTCAGGGCAGATTTCTGGTTCCTGGCTAGAGAGGAATCTCCAGAAAAAAGGCAAGAGTAGTTGATTGTTAACTACCTATGAATCAAACATGCAGACCAGATCATTAAGGAGCCTAGTCCAAAATTCTCATTTACCACAAAGCACTTGAATGGTGTTTCTGAAAACATGAGTTTTTAGCACATATTCCTGAAGATAAGGGATCCAAAACGGTCATCATACACACTAAAGGAAGGCCTTGTGGAAACTTGCGAAAATACTTGCTTCTTTTGGGACTGAAACCTTTGTAAGTAATTCTGTATGCACAAACTCAAGGAGAGCTGTAGTAAGATTTTGCTAGAATACTTATTTTTATTTTTGTGAATTAAGAAAAAAATGGTTTAAAACTGAAAATTAACTACAGAAGAGATTGTTTGGTAATGCAACACAGTATGCAGGCGGAGAATACAGGCAGAACTATTTGGCATGTCTTGGGTTTTCTCCACCCCAGAATAAGGAATACAAGCTATGCCTTACTATCAAACATGGTTTAAGAGAAGTGAGCCTACAGAAAATGCTACCTTTCAGAGTGGTAGAAACCTATGCTGTATAACATGAGATGTATTCTGATAAAACAGTGGAATGATTAAAACTCTTGTGCTCATAAGGGGATTTACTTTGGGCAAATGCAGCCAAAAAAGGTTGTTCTCAGAAACCCTTGTATCCCTATAAAAATTATTTGTTTTGGGAAAACATCTGCATGGCAGTAAAAAGGAGCTATACTGAAGAAAGTGCAGCTGCTCTGTTTGTGAAGCCAAAACTTGTGTACTGAATTGCAGCTGCTGAGTGATGTACAAAATGGCAAAGGTGTTGAGGGTTTTGTATACTCTAATAAGGTTTTAGTTACTTCTACTACAGCTCTTCAAACAACTTTTGATGAGAGGTGTGCAGCCACTGACCACCACCTAAACAGCTTGCAACAACATATCTTCACAATCATGAACTAGCCTTCCAGTTCACTGGGAATCCCAAATGTCAGTGGTCCATTGAAGAAATTAGTGAAGGAAGATGATTCTGAGGCCTACCTGGTGACATTCAAAAGATACACAGTTAAAGAGAAATGACCCCAAGTTGAGTGGACCAGAAAACTGTCATCCCATTTTGTCTCAAATACATTACACGTTAGAAATATAGCAATGCTGAGATTAAACAACAGATATCTGGACACAAAATGGGCCCTTACTATCCTAAATTATTTCCTTGGCAGAGAGTTTATATTAGTAACTGACCACAACCTTTTACAGTGGCCCAACAGACAAAAAGATTATAACCCTGCAGCACTTCACTTTCAAGGTCTACCATCATCCTGACTTCAATCAATTAAATATGTGAGTATTTTAGGCTTAGAGTCTATAACACTATTGAAACACAAAAAAAATTAACTCAATTTCTTCTGCATGCACACACACCAAACCAGTAAAATCTCTATAACAAGTGCTTCAAATATGAGGAAGCACCCCCCCCCCTTGCCACCCACACTCCCTGCAAATTATACATACCAAATTCAAGCCTGCCCTACTTTTTTTGGGAGGGGGGGGGGTATAATCTCAATTAAGTCTGAAAATACGAGCTCACCGAAAAAAAAAATCCTGCTGACAATAAAGCTGACCAGGATTCAATCAGTATCGGCATTGGATAGATTGGGGCACAACTGAGAATATTTGATCAGCTGTATTCACATTCATCTAAATGGATTAGCATGTGTGTATGTGGCATTTGTCAAATAAAGTAACACTCAACTAACATGTAATAGGCCTGTTCTGCAAATTCAGAACATATCAAATAACCGAAACAAGCTTTAACATTGGTCTTGCAGGTAGGACAACTCCTGTTTTCAGTATAGAACAGGTGGTTTGAGACCCTGGATTTTCTTGGTCAGTAACCTCTGTGGTCTCTCCAGCTGCTGCATGTGCTAGGCAAGGTACATGCCGAAGGGGGCACTTTACTCAATAATGGATCGGATAAGGGAGGAATACAGGGATGTTAGGACCTCCTTGTTCCTGGATGAAATACCCTTACGTATGAGGTGGGCCATGTAGAAAGCCTTCCGTATAACGGAGGCAACATGGTGGTCAAAAGTCAGGTTGCTATCAACATGAGTGCTCAAGTCCCTCACGACTGAGTGCATGCTTAGTATGTTGTTATTAATATGATAATTAGTGGGGACTCCATTTTCCCCAAAGTGGGTAATGATGCATTTCTTGGCATTCAGTTTGAGGTCATGCTTCTGGCACCAATCATTTGTTTGGGTAAGGCCCTCTTAGAGGATGCTCACATCACTAGCTGGCTTGCACCTCAGAAAAGTATATCCCAAACAGTAGAGGCCCCAAGACCAATCCTTGGGGTACACTGCTCATTACGGGTCTACTACTAGAGGTGGCTTCCCCTATTTTGACTGAGTGGGTTCTATCAGTGAGCCAGATAGCTGCCCATCTGGTTAACATACGGGTTGATGCCTAGCTGGGACAGTTTATCTATTATGGTTGAGTGGGGAATAGTGTCAAAGGCTTTGGCTAGGTCAAGGTAGGCAATGTGCAATGCGTCTTCCCCTCATCCATGGCTTTGGGGACTGTTTTGAAGAAGTCAGTTTAACAAGCATGATCTCCCTTTGACAAAATCAAACTTTGTGGGATCAAGTGTTTGGAGGTTGTCAATGTCCTTATTCATAAGGTCCATTATAATGTGCTCCATGGCCTGATAGTTAGGCTGATGGGCCTATAACTGCCTGGGTCAGTGGATGCTCCACCTTTGTGTAGAGGGGATCACAGTGGTTGTCCTCCATTCGGCTGGGATGAAGCCGGTGTTCAGGCTTTGGTTGAATAGGGTGCCTAATGCAGCTGACAGCTCATGCAAGAGTTCATATAAGCTACAGCCAGGGATGTTGTTGGGTCCCATGGAGACTGTATTTTTTGCCTTTGAGAGGGCATTAAACACCTGCTCCCTGGTAATGAGGGGAGGGGGGTAGGTGCTGGTAATGTCCTGGTTTACTGTTTGGGGAACAGGGTGAAGACTTCACTGAACCTGTCTGCCAGCAGGTTGGCTATATCTATGGCATTTGTGTATGTGGTGTTATTGACCACCAGTTCAGAGCAGATTTGGGTGTTACCTTTCAGACTGTGGACATATGTGAAGAAGGCCTTGTGATTGTCCTTAGTGGATGTATCCAATTTGGACTCGAAGTTAGACTTAGAGGATTTCACAAGTGACCTTATTTGCTTGTTCAGACAAAGAAGAGATTACTTCCAACTTGACCCCTGCTCCTTTTTGGTCCTGAACAGCAATTTTTTCCTTTTATTATAGAGTTTGTTTATTGCTGCTGCCCACCAGACAGGTTTACTCTTCCTTGAGGAAGATGATTTGGCCCTATCAGCTATTGCTGAGTCCATACAGCTATGTAGGTACTAATATAGTTTTTTTGGTGTAGGCTTGGACATTAGTGATAGTTCCTCCTGAAGGAACGGAGGCCGAGAAGCTGCTTATACCTGCACTCAGGAGACTGTAGTCAGCTTTGGGAAAGTTTTTTTTATTTGACCCTGACAAGGGGGGGGGGTCAAGGAGATGGTGACTTCGAAGATGATCGCTTTACGGTGAGATCTTACCAAGGAGGATGACACTGTAGGGTTTTACAGTGGCTACTCATGTTGGCTAGGACCAGGTCCAGGATATTTTCACCTTGTGTAGGGGTGTTGACAAGCTAATCCAATGCACTAGCATTGACAAAGTCAAGTAATGTCTGGGAGTTCATGTTTGGGCTAGAACTGGTCGTCTACTCTATGGTCGGGTAGTTAAAGACACCCAGGATCAGGGTAGAGGGTTGAATCTTGATGGATTCAATAAGTCCAGATAGGTGGAATGGGCTTCTTGAGTCATGGTTGGTGGTCTTTAGCTAGCTATGATTTGAATAGATGTTTTGTCAACAGTTAACTGCAACTGGAGTGTCTCCTGTGTGTCATACCATTTGACCAGCTTTGGAGGTGTGCATGTCTTTGATAAATATTGAAACTCCACCTCCTTTGGCTTTGTAGCCCTCCGTTTGGGGTCTGAAAGTATGGTAGAATGAGTAACCTGGTAAGGCTGGGGTGCTCTCTGCACCTTTGAACCAGGTTTCAGTGACTGCAAAAATGTCAGCATCCTCCAGGGCAAGGAATGCTTGTAATGAGTGTAGTTTCATGCTACTAGTGTTTAGCAGCATGACCTTTAAATTTCGTTTAGAAGAATTTTTCATGTTGGTAATTTTGAACTCATGACTTTGCCTAAAAAAGGCACTAAGAGAGGCAAGAGCCTTTGCCAGACGCCTGAAACCCAAGGGAGACAGATGAAGGCCATCTCTGGCAAAGCATTGTGGTCTGTCACTCATGTCCTCCCAGGCTGTCAGGTAATGGATCCCCTTGGAATGACACCAAAAACTAAGCCAATTGTTAAAGTCAATAATTTTCTGTTTGTACTGAGGCATCATTGTGGGTGACAGCAGGATGCTGCTTAAGGCTAGGGACATACCTGCCTGGGACACATTCAGCGAGCTCAATCATGTCTCTCTTCATATAGTCCAGAGAGGTACGTCTCAAGTCATTCACACCAACATGGGCTATGAAAGAGTCATAACAGCACCTGTTATTAACAGACTTGAGAGCATGTGTGATATGGTGGATTCTAGCACATGACAAGCAACTTACCATGACCTTCTCCTTGTCTAGCTTGGTGAGGGGCACATCTGTGTGTCTCACGATAGAGTCTCCTATGACTAGTATGCTGGGTTTGTGGCACAGGTGTGTGTACTATGTGTCATGCTTGGTGCTGTGGGTTGTGATGTGGGTGTGTGCGTTTGCTTTGGAGGTCTCTTTTGTTTAGGTATGTTTTTGTTGAGAACCTCCACATATGTAGCAGTGTACATTACAGATGTGGGTGGTGTTAACAGGTGTGGTGTTTATAGTGTTTGTGCAGACAACCTTCGCAGTGCCAGATGTACTGGCTTGTGAGTGAGACAGCATGGATTTTAGGTTCTTAATGTAATTGCATCGCTCACATATTGTGTTCCTGGGTGGTAGTAGTAGAGGGTTCTCTGTGTACAAGAGGCAGTTGCTACAGTGTCTCAGGATGCCCATGTCAACCAGACTAGCAGAAGAAACCACAGGAAATTGTCCATCCATGGTTGCCAAAATCTGTGGAAGAGAAGTCAGGGACAGTACAGTGGGTATTATCTGAGAAGAGTACCTATAGGTGTGAGTAGGGCAGGATAAAATGAATACAGTAGTTGCAGGTGAGGGCCTCACTTACACAAGAGTGCTGGTAAGGGGTAAAAATGCAGCCGAGATACCTCGCAAAGGGTTAAAACAGCATAGCAGTGGTGCACTACATGCAAACAAGCACAAAGGTGGGGTTTAAATACCACAAAAACGAAAGTAAAATAGAAACAATGAAATTGACTAATCAACCCTTGTCCCTGAGCTCTTAGCTAAACACCCTATGCCAGACCAGTTCCAACCAGTTCACTTACTCCCACTAAATGCAGACAGGCCCCGGTCAACACAAAATGGCATAGCAGGAAACACAGAAATCACACAAACAGATCTGGATACTGCAAAACCTGTAACCAGACTATGCTAAACATAATTAAACTCTGTTTAGGTTGACTTAACACAGGAAAACAGATACACACTTAAATATAAACTGCAGCAAACAAGAGCAAACTGATTTAAACAAATTACACAGTAAACCAAAAAAACTCAAAACCAAGCCCTGTTTCAGCAACCTTCAAACAGACGAGTTCTAACTGCACACTCCTGCCACTAGGGTGCAGGGGAACCCTCTCCAAAACCCTCTCTCTTGGATTTGGATTGCTTGTTTTGATATATATATATATATATATATATACACACACATACACATACATACAGAGATACACACACACACACACACACACACACACACACACACACAATAGCAAAGCTGTTTAGTGTGTTAATGAAGTAACAAACAGCATCATCTAGAAAAAAAGTTTTCAGAGGGTTCCAGTTCATTTGTTTTAAACAGCCGGAGAAGGATTGAGGGTTGAAATTTGCAAGGGTACAGGTTGAGATATAGTTATGTTGCAGGTGTAGGGGGAAGGAGAGCGAAGTGCAAAGGCAGGTAGGTGATCATTAAGTGGATCGGACAAGGTGCCACTGTTAGAGATGTTGTAGGGATGTGAAACTAATATCCAATCTAAGATAGTGCCTGAAGAGTTATCTTTAGTGGGCCTGGTAGGAGAATTAATTAATTGAGAGAAACCGTACAGGTTTATACTGTGGGAGGTGATTTTGAATGTATGGAAGACCAGCTGATGTTGATGTCTCCTAGGATAATTGTTTCATTACTAATATTGGATGAGAACCAAGAAAGAATATCTTCAAGAATGGGGTTACTGTTACAGGTGGAATGTACTGAGCAACTATCACTACATTTTTATGACTGCTAATCTTTAGGAGTGCCAGGGTTATTTCAGCTGTAGTAAAGTGAGGTATAGGGTTGGTGTAGGGTGTCATTGTTAGAGAGGAGGAAAAAAGTTGGGCTACTCTGCCTCCTTTCTTGTGAGCTCTGTCATTTCTAATAATTCTGTGGTTGGGGGGCTGATTACAGAGTTTTCAGGTGAAGCTTGAGCCAGGTTTCAGAAATGGATAGAATGTCAGGGTAGTTATGGGAGAGCCAAGCATGGAAGTTGGGTAGTTTGTTGCAGAGGCTTTGGGCATTAATAGTAGCAAAGGGGAGAGACTTGTAAAGAGAGGATACAGGAGCTGGAGAACAGTTAGTATTAGGATTGATAGGAGGTCCAGGATTAGGGTTAATATCACCAGAAAGGAGGATAGAGACTAGGCCAAGTAGGAAGGATAGCAGTTCCTTAGGATCTCTAGAGTTGGGGGCTGGGGTTAAGGAAGAGGGAGAGTGAGTATGAGGGGTGGAAGTATTTTTTGAGGTCCAAGAATCTTTCTGTTAAAGAGGAGATCGTTGTTGGAATGGTATAGGTAGGGAGAAATGTAGGCAGAATAGTAGGGTTCTTTTTGGGGGTGGGTAGAGGTTATATGGAAGGGTGGAGAATAAGTGAAGGTGGGGAGATAGGTGAGGTGGGGAGATAGGTGAGGTGGAGTAGAAGGTAGAGGGAGAGTGGAAAAAGAATTATAAGTAGTGGCATTGCAGGTATGGTATGCATGTTAGTGTGATGTTACAGTAAAGGTGGTTTATAATGAGAGGGAGTATTAGTGTGTTGATAGTTAAAGGTGTAGTGTACTGAAGGTACTGATGCATAGGTGATTGGGATTACACAGACGAGAAGAGATGGTATAATTGGTCAGGGGGAGGGGAAACTGCAAACAGGGTGGGAGGGACGAGCTTGGTGTGATACATTCAGTGAAAAGTGGGAGTGGCTTTTCAGCTATAAATGTAGAGATAGTGGGGTGGGTGGGAAATGGGGGGCAGGGTAGGGCAGCAGAGTGAGCCTGAAGGGGGAACGGAGTGGGCAGAGCCAAGACGGAGAGCTAGTCACAAAGAAAAACAAACAAGCAATGGAAAAGTTTGGAGCAAATCACAACTAGTGGCTGGAGAAGCCCAGACGCAAGTTTAATATCAAGGAGTGCTACAGCTCTATACTAAAGGGACATTCGAGTATCAAGTAGAAAGGACAAAATTGAGTGAGTTACAGCAATCAGTAGAAATAGTAGTAAACACAGGTTTCTAATGCAAACACCAAGTAAATTCGATTTAAATTACGCCCACTAGTACAAACAGAAAAGTGGTACTGCAACCACGATCATAATAAAATAAATCCACAATGAATAAATCCAGGAATAAATAGAGACGACTATTTATTAAAGTATTGGTAAGCGCTTTCACATAGGAGCTTCATCAGACCATTAAACACAAGTGTTGGTCATGCATATTTAAATGAGATAGTTACACCAATCATTTTATATCTCCAATTAATCTATTGAAGTGTTAGAAAAACAGCACCATGAAAACACAATAAAAATTATTTCATGTCAATATATTATGGGATGCATAAGCATACGTTACAATTATTATTTAAAATACAACTGTATGTGTATCTATGTATATATACACTAAATCAGTAAACAAATTCTTCAATAAATATTAATGAAAAATAAAATTATTAATGTAAATAAAAAAACAGAAAGCTTATGCTTCTTAAAACAAAAGCAATAAGACAAAAATGATAAACATCTTGCAAAGCAGTGTGCTTTTCATATGGATGTTACTTAATACTAAGTCCCCCTGGATTTCAGAACAGGTTTAATCGAGGCCCTTTCATTAAGGCCTCTTCCCCTGTCAGCTCTAAACCTTAGGATCCATTTAAGCTCATAGTTTTCTGTCAAACTGTGTATGTCACCTCCTCGAATAGTGGGCTTAATGTGATCAATCACTAGAAATTAAAATTTATGTTGTTTACCTTCTGCTAGAATATGTTTAGATAAGGCACTGGTAACACTACCGATCCTAATTTGGTACAGATGTTCCTGTATCTATCCTTAAAAATTCTGCCAGTTTTTCAGACATATAATGCGCTGCAGGAGAGGCATCTAGCTAAATAAACTACATGGATTGTCCTGCAGTTAGCATAGATGTCAAACTGAAAAGTTTGTTCTGTATCAGGATGTTTGAAGGTGTTTGAAGTATCTATATGTCCACAAAAATTACATTGCTGACATGGATATGTACCTTTACTATATGACGCATTTGATGCATGGTCCCTACGATGACATAATTGCTTTAGATTATTTTTGTTTTTGAAGAGAAAGCTAGGGTTTTCTGTGGCTCTGAGGTAGCGGGTGTCAGGGGCTGCGAAAGCGCCTCACTGAGAACCGGCGACTGGCCTAGAAGAGGCTTCATTGTCAGTTTTGGGCCTCGGATGCCTGTCCTTATCCTTGTCTTTGTGTTTTTTGTGCATTCCGGTCGTCGGGAGTTCCGACGGCATGGTATAATTAAACCTTCGGCCAAAGTAATGGCGAGCAAAATCAAACCAACGTTTAATAGTGCGTTTGTTAAATCTAGCACAAAACAGACAACTAGTGACGTCATGGTCTGGGCCTAGGCATGGAATACAGTAAGAATGAAAATCCTTATGAGGTATTTGCTTCCCACAAGAAATACAATTATTAACTTTTACTGACATCGGTCTGAGGCAAGAAAACGTTTCCCCAACGGGGTACTTAGCTTTATTGAAGACTTCGGTTCTGAAATTCGAATTGAAAATCTCAGGAGTCAGCCGACCGGCACTTGCTAACTGCTTCTGCTTCGGGCACCGCGCGGCAAGAAAGACTGAAGAAAATGGCATTGGCTGCATCTTGTATACCCCTGGCGCAATGACGTCAGGGAAGAAGCGACAGCAACCAATGCCGGACCAAGACTTTGGAACTCTGGCCAACTGCAGGACCGCATGATGGCAGGATAACCCAAGTGTAATGACTGCAGCAGTGAAACACGATGAACATCTTTAATGTGATTTGATGTAAATAATCCACTGTTCCTCTCAACATCTTTCTTCGGATTGGAATAGTACGGTTTGGCTATATCCTAAGTTGTCCAATTCCTCCTAAACCCTTATCTAGCTCACGTATTCCATAGCCTCTATCAGATAATCTTTTCTTTAGTGTACCCAATTCATGGTTGAAACCTTTATCTGATGCATTCAGCCTTGATGCCCTCATTCCTTGTCCTTTGATTACATTCTTAAATACGTAATGTGGGTGATGCTTTTTCTGTGTAAGTGTTCGTAAAGCATGCTTTCCTATAAACACCTGTATTCATGGTGCCATCACTTAGCCTCTCCACATATACATCTAGATATTCAATTTTTGTGGGAGAGTGGTTCATAGTAAACCTCAAGCAATCAGGGGTAGCATTAATTTGTATTAAGAATACATCCAATTCAACCTTTGTACCCTCCCATATTAGGAAGAGGTCATCGACGAAATGTCAATAGAACTTAACGTGTTCCATGTACATGTCCATCTTGAATACTATTTCCTCCTCCCAAGATGCCATAAACATGCTGCCGTAGCTACTGGCACATGGCGTGCCCATAGCCATGCCATTACGTTGTAAATAAATACTTCCATCAAAAATGAAAACATTGTTTTCCAACAATGTTTCCAAAAATAGACAATTCAAATCAATCTTCCTGTCTCCATATTCACTAAGTCTATGTAAATAATCATTGATGGATTGTATCCCTAACATGTTGGGAATGATGGTAAACAAGGACTGTAGATCCAGTGTTACAAACTGCATTTCAATATTCATACTGAAGTTACTACTAAGCATGTATAAATCTATCAAAAATCGTTTAGTATCTTTTAATATAAATAAGCTTCTATCGAGAATGGGGCGGAGCCACTTCTCTACGTACAAGGAGAATAGCTCAGTGGCCCACCCCTCTCCCTGCAACTATGGGCCTCATCGGTGGATTCCTTCCATCCTTATGGATCTTCAGTAGACCATGAATACTAGGTATCAATGGACTTTCAACCTTCAGAAACAAACAATTCTGAATCTATCGACCCACACATATTTAAATCATCCAACATGTTCCAATTACGTACTTCCAAACTGTGAACTTTTGCAATATCAATGGGCATGTAAAATCATTCATCACTCAACATATTGACCATCGCATTAATATATTGATTCCTATTCATAAGGACTATAGGACCGCCTTTATCTGCAGGTCTTACCATGATAGATGTGTCCTCCTGTAAGCTTTTAAGAGCTAAGCGTTCACCATAGTTCAAATTACAATTTACATTTCTACTAAATCCATTCATATGTTGTTCATCATGAAATTTATACAAATCATCTTCTACTAATTTAGTAAATGCTTCTACTATCGGGTGCAAATTAGGCATATATGAACTAGGTTTCTTGAAACATTTAGCTACGTCAAAAACAGTATCAGCAAATTCCATTTTGAGCATAACATTGCTACTAAAACATTTAAGATCAATCAAAGTTTCCGTTATATCACTAGCCCTAGAAGGAATGAAGGTTAAACCCTTATTCAAAATATTGATTTCATTTTGGCTCAGCAATCTACTAGACAAATTCCATACTAACGATTCCACAGTTGATTCCACATCTCAACTCTGTCAGGGGAAAAAAATATTAAAAATAAAAAAAACATACAATACGGCGGTTGCATAAGTGTACACACCCTTAAACTAATACTTTGTTGTGTGTGCACACCCTTAAACTAATGCTTTGTTGAAGCACCTTTTGATTTAAGTACAGCACTCAGTCTTCTTGGGTAGGAGTCTATCAGCATGGCACATCTTGACTTGGCAATATTTCCCCACTCTTCTTTGCAGAAGCACTCCAAATCTGTCAGATTGCGAAGGCATCTCTTGCGCACAGCCCTGTTCAGGTCACCCCACAGACTTTATATTGAATTTAGGTCTGGGCTCTGGCTGTGGCATTCCAAAACTTTAATTTTCTTCTGGTGAAGCCATTCTTTTGTTGATTTGGATGTATGCTTGGGGTCACTGTCATGTTGAAAGGTGAAATTCCTCTTCATCTTCAGCTTTCTAGCAGATGCCTGAAGGTTTGGGGCCAAAAGTTACTGGTATTTGGACCTGTTCAAAATTCCCGCAACCATGACTAAAGCCTCAGTTCCAGTTGAAGAAAAGCAACCCAAAGCATGATACCACCACCACCAAGCTTCACCATGGGGGTGGTGTTCTTTTGGTGATGCAAAGTGTTGTTTTTGCGCCAAACGTACCTTTTGGAATTGTAGCCAAAAAGTTCAACATTGGTCTCATCGGACCATAACAAGAAGTTATGTACTCACCATAACGTTCGATGCATGTAGTCCATCTCGCCTCACATTCTTACCCGTGGGTTTGGAGCTGAACCTCGGCTCCGACTCGGTCATACTCTAGCTCCAAGTCTTCAATTGGCTCATGGCCAAGATGAATCCCATGCTGCAATGCGCCTACCCTCCAGATCTGGTTTGCTGCGAGCTCGCATACACACAAACACGTTGAGAGGAAGAACCAACTCAACATATCAAGAAGGAGTGCTGAGACTACCTCTAGGTCCTCCAGGAGGGGGTAGGTGGGTGGGTTAGTAAGAATATGAGGCGAGATGGACTACATACATCAAACGTTATGGTGAGTACATAACTTCTTGATGTTATGTAGTCCAATCTCGCCTACATTCTTACCCGTGGGACAGCGTCCCTAGCACCTCGACCTTGGGCGGCTCACTGGAAAATACTCCTGAGCAATGTGGAACCAAATGAGGATCTGCCCCTTGATACCAGATCCAATTTGTAATGACTAATAAAGGTGTGAGGAGATGCCCAAGTAGCTGCAGCACAAATATCATCCATAGACATCCTAGCCTGAAAGGCAGTAGAAGTAGACACTAAACTCGTAGAGTGAGCCTTTACCTTAAAGGGTAATTCCTTGCCATTTGAAGAACAGATGAAGGGAATGCAGCTAGAAATCCATCTGGACAGAGTTACTTTGGAAACTGAAGTCCCTAGTCTACTGTCTGAAAATGAGACAAAGAGTTGATCAGATTTCCTAAAATCTTTTGTTCTATGTAAATAGAAGCGCAATTATCTGTGGACATCTAGCTGATGAAACTTAAATTCTGCCTTGTTAGAGAATTGAGGGAAAAACACAGGCAACTCAATAGACTGGTTGAGATTGACCACTGAAGCAACCTTAGGCATAAAGGAAGGATTAGGTCTTAGCGAAACCCTATCCTTGTGAAATACCAAGTAAGGGGGCCGAATCGATAAAGCTTGGAGTTCAGAGACCCGACTAGCCTAAGTGATGGCTATCAAAAAGACGGTCTTCCAAGACAAAAATTTAATGTCACAGGTTGCCGCGGGCTCTAAAGGAGGCAAGGTAAGCTGCTGCAGCAAAAAATTACAGTCCCATGGCATAACACGATCAAAGATCGGAGGTCGAAGTAGCATAGTCCCTTTGAGAAAAGCCCTACAAAGTCTGTGCACCATTAGATTGGGTTCATTAGCAACATGAAAAGTAGAAATGGCTGCCAACTACACTTTGATAGTTGCCGCAGCTTATCCCTGGCTAAACAGTTGAGATAGAAACTCTAAAACTGATGAGATGGGAGCTGTATAGGGATCAATCTGTCTTTCATAAGCACAAATGGAGAATCTCTTCCACTTACTGGAATAAATCTTCCTAGCAGAAGGCTTGTGGGAGGAAGGCAAAATATGAACCACCTCCGGTGAAAAATCATGAAGCCTGACTAGGGATGGAATTGGAGCAGCCATGCTGTCAACCTGAGGGTCTGCATGGAAGGGTGGAACTGCCCTGACATACGACTCAACAGATCTGGCTCTGGGTCCAGAATCCATGGCTCGTTCATTAGATAAGGGTGAAGAAAAGGAAACCAGATCTGATGAGGCCAGTTTGAAGCAATCAGTATCACTTTGCTTCCCAAAGACTGTGCTTTCTGAATAACCTTCGTTATCAGGGGAATTGGAGGGAAGGCATAGAGAAGACCGGAGGGCCAATTGTCAACTAGAGTGTCCCTGGGTGCTTCCCCCTCCAGGGGAATAAGGGTGAAGCAGCTGCTGCAATTGGCATTGAGAGGGCTGGCAAATAGATCGCAGCAAGGCTGACCACATCTGCAGAAAATACGTTCTGCCACTTGTTCGTTCAGGGACCACTCGTGAGTCATCAGAATAGCTCTGCTCAGCCTGTCGGCAATCACGTTGGACTTCCCCGGAATGTGCGTTGCCACTAGAAAGTGCTGGGAAGATATTGCCCACTGCCACACTCGAAGAGCCTCTCTGCAAAGGGGATACGACCTGGTTCCTCCCTGTTTGTTCAGATACCAGACCACTGACATGTTGTTTGAGTGAATTGCAATTGTCCCATGAGGAAGAAAGCTTTGAAGTGCTTGCAACGCTAATAGCACCGCTCTCATCTCTAAGACGTTGATATGCAAAAGGATCTCATGTTCCTGCCACATGCCTTGGACAGTCCTGCCGAGATAATGTCCCCCCACCCGATCAGGGAGGCATCCATGGTCACAGTGGCAATCGGAGAAGGAAGAACGAAAGGCATACCTGTGTTGAGATTACTGGTCTGAAACCACCAGCACAGATCCTGCTTGCACCTGTCGGTTATTACAATAAGATGGGAGAGTGGAAGTTGCTGAAGAGGCCAATGGGCAAAAAGTAGCCACTGAAGAAGCCTCATGTGAAGTCTTGCAAGAGGGACTAGCATAATCGTGGCAGCTATGGTCCCCAACAACTTAAGGACCACTTTTGCTCTACCTTCTTCAGTGGTAGAAGGGCGTAGACTTGCTGCTGTAAAACCTGAATTATCTCTTCTGGCAGGAAAACCCTCATGAGCACTGTGTCAAATTCAGCTCCGATAAAGGTAACACACTGCGAGGGCAACAATGCAGACTTTCCCAATTCAAGGTGATTCCCAGACTTTGGCACAGTGCAATAGTGGTCTGTAGTAGTAGATGCCTGGTGGTGGCAGAAAGGAGGCAGTCGTCCAGGTACGGAAAAACTTGGAATCCCAGACGTCTCAAGTGAGACGTTACCACTGCCATGCATTTGGTGAACACCCTGGGGGCTGTGGTGAGAACAAAGGGCAGGGAGCAAAACTGAAAATGACTGGCTCTCAGCCAGAAGCGTAGGTGAATTCTGGATGCCCTGTCCATTTTTATATGGTAGGAAGCATCCTTGAGGTCAATGGAGCACATCCACACATCTTTCCTTAATAGCGGGAGAATTGACTAACATGACCATGCAGAACTTGGACTTCTCTACATAAAGGTTCAAACAGCTGAGATCCAAAATGGGTCTCAGGTCCCCTGTTCTTTTCGGCACCAAAAAGAATCTGGAGTAAGCCCCTAACCCTACTTGGCCTGAGGGGACTATATATATGTATATCTATATATATCTATATATT
>NC_056731.1:1606902426-1607019926 GCF_019279795.1 Protopterus annectens
ATAATTTTCTCCGGTGGCTCCGAGGAGACTGACGGAGCCTGAGTGCGTTTTTTAGACTATTTTTTGTCCATCTTTTTGTCTGGTTTGGAAGGAGAAGACTTGGAACTGGAAGATCTTTCCAAATCCTCTTCAAAGGAAGGTTTCAGCAATCCCCTTAATATTAGTTTGTTCTTCCTCTCTTGCAGCACGCGAGGGCTGAAAGCGTGACAGAACAAGCAGGATTCTTGTAAATGAATAGCCCCCAAGCAATACACGCACACAGATTGCCCATCCATCAAAGACATCTTGTTGTTACACTTAACACACTTTTTGAAGCCCGATGGCCTGTGCTCTTTAGACTCCTTACGCATGTTAAGACAAGAACACACACACACACAGGGGAAAACGGCAGGGGCACCTTCACCACAGAAATCAAAGGAGCGTGGGAAACTAGAGCCTCTAACTCAAACGGCCTAGAGACCGTGAGGTAACCACAGGGAGGACTAGGTCCTCTAAGTTAAACGGGCCTAGCCCAGGGAAAAACAGGGGAACAACAAACAGTCACACCACAAGGAACCTGCTGACAAGGGGGATTAACCTGCTACACAACAAGAACAAGAACAACAGAAAAAAACCAGGGGAGGACTACGTCCTCTAACTGAAACGGGCCTAGCCCGTAAACACCAAGGGAATCGGGAAACCAGAAAAGTTCAATTAAACCGTTAGAAGTAAAAACACACACACAAGCTATTAAAATCGTTTCTGGAGCTACTAAATCGAACAAATAGTAGAAAAATTGTACTTAGTCACGGCCAAGAGCGAGACCACATCCGATCTGTACGAGCGGCAAACGAGAACTGGTGGATAGGCACATTGCAGCATGGGATACCTCTTAGCCACAAGCCAATTGAAGACTTCAAGCTAGAGTATGATCAAGTCGGAGCCGAGGTTCGGCTCCGAACCCACGGGTAAGAATGTAGGCGAGATTGGACTACATAACAGCACATTTTTCCACACGCTTTTGGGAGACTTGCTGTATTGTTTTGCAAATTTTAGACAGGCCTGAATGTTTGTCTTTGTAAGAAAAGGCTTCAGTCTTGCAACCCTACCCCACAGTCCAGACATATGGAGACTGCGGGAGATTGTTGTCACATGTAGCACACAACCAGTACTTGCCATAAATTTCTGCAGCTCCTTCAGTGTTGCTGTAGGTATCTTGCCAGCCTCCTCAACCAGTTTTCGTCTTGTCTTTTCATCAATTTTGTAGGGACACCCAGTTCTTTGCAACGTCACTGCTGTCCCATATTTTTATCTTTCAACAATGAAATCCCTCTGATGTTTTGTAAGCTCTCTGCAAACCATGGCTTTTGCTGTAGCAGGCAACTGAGTAAATATCAGGAAAATCCTACTAGGACAGCAGAACTTTATTTGGGGTTAATCAGAGTCTCTAATTGATGGCAGGTGTGTACCAAAGACTGAATGCTGTAATTAAATCAAAAGGTGCTTCAACAAAGTATTAGTTTAAGGGTGTGCACACTTGTGCAACCAGCGTATTGTAAGTTTTTTATTTTTTATATTTTTTCCCCTAACAGATTTATTTTTCAATTAAATTGTACAGGTTATAGGTCACATTAAGGGTGGAAAAAGTTTTGAAATGATTTATTGTGGTCCCTTTTTTATATCACAAAAACCTGGAATTTTAAGAGGGGCATGTAAACCTTTTATATCCACTGTATAATCATAAAGGGAACATTTTTCTGTCCTATTCCCTCCACAGATTTGGTCTACTGGTCTCGATAACCAAAACGGCACAACCATTAAGCTCCATACACTAGAGGCTACCAGTTACTGTGCAGTCTTAGGGTATACTGCCTGCTTGCAATGTAAAACATACATCAGGAGTATATGCTTGCACTAAATGTCACTGCAAAAGTTCTATTTATTCTAACTGCTGGCACACAAAATATTTGCTCCTACTAGCCTAACAGTGTTATTTGCAATTGACCTTGTTTGCACTGAAAACCAAGAAAACACTGAGCCACGCCAGAAGCAGTCTCTTTGTAGTTTAATTATAAGACAAAAATAAACGCTCCACACAGTGTGTTTACGTAAACAAACTTCTTCAGATGCAAAAAAAAAGCACTCCTTCTCCCCTGCGATCCCAACAAGATCGGACAACACCTCTCCCTAATCTAACGGCCTTAACCCCACAACTTACCCACTGCTGCTTTACAGGTTGTAAGGGACTGCAAGGTCTACTTAATTTAATTGAAACCCAACACTACTATCTTATTGCAACCAGCCTATTTCACACACAGTTCCCTCAACCAATTGACTAGCCACTACCTGCATCTGAAATCAGCTATCACAGGTAGAATTTTGCTCACATCCGCTGGGACTGAAATCTGCTCCGTTCACGCTGCAGGCTCACTTCGCTCCCCTGCCACCTATTTCCACCCGCCCCCACTACCTGTACATTTATTGCAACCACTGCTCCACCCATTTCTCCCAAACAATTAACATTTTGACACACCCATCACACACACGAACATCTCACACTCTCCACGCAACAATAAACTATGCCTCCCTTCCCCACACCACCTCCTACACCTAATCACCATTTTTACCTCCCTCACTTATAACACCTATCTCACTCAACTACCACATCCCAACCATACAGCCCCTTCTCACTCCACATCCACCATACAACCTACTTACACACCACCTTTCTCATCCATAACACACAAACTCGACTTTTCTAACCCAACTTTACTATTTAAATACAAAATTCTTCCCATCCTACATACTCGCCATATACCCCCTCACCCCCATTCCAACAAATCCTTCACCCTTCTACACTCACACACTCCACTCACACTGAACCACCTTACCACCTTACACTTATCCTCCATAAAATCATCCTATCACTCTCTGGTGACATTCACCCCAACCCCAGAGCCACACCCCCAACTAGAAAGTACAGTTTTGTACCTACCATAAATGTAGATGTTAGAGTGCTAATACAGCTGCAGTCATAACAGATGGGTTTTCCTGCCGTCAGGCGGGTCCTCGGTCGGCCGAATTCCAAAGTCTAGGTCCGGCGTCTGATATCTTCGCTTCTTCCCTGACGTCAGTGCGACAGGGGTATAAAAGAACCAGCCGACGCCATTTTCTTCAGTTTTTCTTGCCCCAGATGTCAGGTGCCCCCAGAAGGAAGGCAAAACATAAATTTATGTAATAATGCAATGCAATATAATCAAAAAACCGTAGTTGCAAGCAAATACACCATAAAAGAATACCCCAATGAAGTTGTATGAGGGGGTGTTGGCCATTAGGTCTGTCCCAAGAGGGGAAGGAGGGAATTGGACTGCAGCTGTATTAGCACTCGAACATCTACATTTATGGTAGGTACAAAACTGTACTATGTTCATCGTGCATACAGCTGCAGTCATAACAGATGGGTAGAATCCCAAAGCTAAAAAAAAGAGGTGGTAGGCACTAAGAGGAACTAGGAGGAGCCAGAATGCCCTGCAAGACTGCAGTGGCAAAGCCCGCTCTAGATTTGGAGTATAATGGTAGGTGATAGTGCTTGGAGAAAGTATGTACAGAACTCCAAGTGGCTGCTTCCAAAATATCTTTGGTAGGAACCCCCCTGAGGAAAGCTGCGGAGGTAGCTGTGGCCCTTGTGGAGTGAGATCTGATGCCTGTAGGTACAGGTTTACCATGAAAAGAGTAACAAAAGCGTATACAGTGGGCTATCCATTTTGAGATTGTCTGTTTGGAAATAGGCTTCCCTTGAGCACCTGTAGCATAGGACACAAAGAGTTGCTCTGATTTTCTGAAAGGCTTTGTTCTGTCCAAGTAATAACGGAGCTGTCTGTGAATGTCCAAGGAATGTAGTAATCTCTCCCTTTGTTTTGTGGATTAGGGTAAAGGTAGGTAAGTGGATAGCCTGATTCAAGGCCACCCTGGATACTACCTTTGGCATAAAGGAAGGATTGGTTCATAAGGAAACTCTGTCCTGATGGAAAATGATGAAAGGCTGCACAGCCATGAGGGCTTGTAGTTCCGAAACCCTGCGAGCTGAGGTGATAGCCAGAAGGAAGGCTGTTTTCCATGACAAATATTGCAGTTCTGTTGAAGCAGCTGGCTCAAAGGAGGCAGGGTCAGTTTTTCTAGAATGAAATTGAGGTCCCAAGCAGGTACTGGTTGCTTCCTTGGGGGTTTTATATTCTTAGCCCCTCTGAGGAACTGTCTTAAGAGAGGGTGAGAGAATAAGGGAGGATCAGTGTTGTATTCTGCAGAAATGGCTGAGGCATGGATTTTGATGGAGGAGAATGAAAGTCCACTGTTTAGCATCTCAGCTAGGTACTGTAATATTTGAGGTAAATTCAGTATTCCAGGATTCTGACCCTTTTTCTGATTCCAGGCACAAAACCGCTTCCATTTTGGAGTAGGCTTTTCTAGTAGAAGGCCTTCTGGCCTCCAAAATGACATCCTGCACCTCCTTGGAGAGTAGGGTCTGTTGTGAATTTAAGGAATCCTCCATGCGGCTAGATTGAGTGTTTTCAGCTGACTGTGAAGAGTTTCGAAGTTGTGCTGAGTCAGTAGAAGAGGCATTAGAGGCAGGATCCATGGTGGGGAATGCGTCAGGCTCCTCAGGAGTGGGTACCAGTGTTGTCTTGGCCAGTCTGGAACAATGAGAATCATCTTTGGTCTGTCTGCTCTGGCTTTTAATAGAACTTTGGGCAGCAGAGGAAGAGGTGGAAAGGCATAAACTGTCATTGTTGTCCAAATGAAAGGGAGTGCGTCCACTTTCCAGGCCTGTGGATGAAAGGTCCTTGAGCAGAATTTTGTCAATTGGTAATTTCTGTGGGTGGCAAAGAGATCTATGTCTGGCCTTCCCCATGCTTGAATTATCTTTGCAAAGACTTGAGGATGCAACTTCCATCCATGTGGATCTGTCATATTTCTGCTCAGGTTGTCTGCCAGTGTGTTTTCCTTGCCTGGCAGGAACTGTGCTTGAAGTTGGATTTGTAATTCCAGAGCCATGTTCCATAGAGACATGGCTAGCCTGCATAGGGGATATGAATGGGTTCCTCCCTGTTTATGTACCACATCACTGTGGTGTTGTCTGTCCTTATCAATAGCTGGCCTGGATGCAGTAGGTCTTTCAAAGCCATAACAGCATTTATTACTGCTAGCATTTCCTTTCGATTGATGTGTAGGTGCTTTTCTTTTTGTGACCATTTGCCCTGAATGCACCGATCTGTCATGTGCGTCCCCCAGGCGTAGTCCGAGGCATCAGTTGTGATGACTTGATTTGCTTGAGGCTTGCAGAATGGGAGACCTATGTTTCTTTGGCATGCTTGAGCCCACCATAGAAATTCCTTTTGAAGACATGGAATCAGTGGTATAATTGTTTCCAAACTGTGGCTGTGTTGAGACCATAAGTTTTTTAGGTACCATTGAGGTTTCCTCATATGCAGCTTTGCACATGGGATTAGCAGGATGCAAGATGCCATGAATCCCAGAGCCTGCAGGATTTTCCTTGCAGTCAGCCCGGTGAGGGTTGCCAGTTTTCTGAAGTATTGAGTTAGTTGCCCTTGTTTCTCTGGCGTGAGGTAGGCCATCTGGGTGTTTGTATTCAAGCTGGCACCCAGGAAAATTATTGTTTGAGAGGGTATTAGTCTTGATTTCTTTTTGTTGACTGTGTATCTCAGAGAATTCAACAACATTATTACAAACGCCAGGTGTTTCAGAAGTATGTGCTTGCTGTCCGCTTGGATCAGGCAGTCATCCAAATATGGGTATATTTGTATCCCTTGAAGTCTGCAGAAGGCAGTTACTGATGCCAGGTATTTCGTGAACACTCTGGGCGCAGTAGATAAGCCAAAGGGCAATGCAGAAAATTGATAATGGGTTGAACCTGCAAGAAATCTGAGGTATCTTCTGCAATCTTGTCTGATTGGGACATGCAGGTATGCCTCCTTGAGGTCCAATGTTACCAACCAAGACTCCTTGCCCAGCATGGGAAGAAGCTGCTGTAATGTGAGCATCTTGAATTTTGGTATGAGTAAATATGTGTTCAGGATGGATAGGTCCAAAATAGGTCTCCAATCTTTGCCCTTCCTTGGTACCAGGAATAGTCTGGAAAAAAAAACCTAGACCCTGTTCTTGTGCAGGTACCTCTTGAATAGCTTTCATGTCCATGAGATCTGAAATTTGTTTTTGTGCCTCTACCCTTTGACTGTGTGGCAGGTTTGGCATGCCTCTCATTTTTGGAAGGGTGTGAAAGTGGAATCTGTAGCCTCTGTTTATGATGTCCAGGATCCATTTGTCTTTTGTGACAATATGGCAATTTTTCGAAAATAATGCCAGTTTTCCGCCTAAAGGTGCTGCCATTTGGGCCTTGCTTGGCATGCAAAGGGGAAAGTCATTGGTTCTGCTTTCTGAATGGCTGTGAACTATCCTCACCACCTCTTGGTGTAGGTGCTTGCCATTGTCTGCCTCTAAAAGATCCTTGAGATTGCCCTCTACCCCTCGGGCGCCTGTATCTACCTCTTTGAGGTCTGTCCGTGGCTGGAAAGGACCAATTTTTTGAAGGCCAATTTCTACTGAAACGTGGTGGTTGTACCTGTAGAAAATCTTTCACTGTTTGCATTGATTATGCCTTTTCCTCCATTTTCTTTAATACCTCCTCAGCTTTAACACCAAACAATACATCTTTTTGAAGAGGTGCATCTAGTAATTTTGCTTTGACATGATCTGGTAAGGTTTGCTCTTTGAGCCATGCATGTCTACGTATAACTGATCCTGTAACAGCAGCTCTACATGAGGCCTCTAAGGCATCAAAACCACATTGCAAGGTATGTTTACCCACTTGCTCTGCACTATGCAACAAATCCTGCAACTCCTTCAAGTCTGGTTGTTCAGGTTGCGACATTTTGCTTTTCAACTGAGATAACAAAAACTGTTGATACTTTAACATATGGAACTGACACAGTTTAATACCCTCATGGTTAAGGTGGCCGAGGTGTATACCTTTTTCCCCCCACCTTTCTGAAGCTCTGGAATCTCTCTCTGAAGGTAATGGATTTTTGGCAGTGGAGGCTTTAATTCCCTTGGGACCCTGTGAAATAGTTTCTGGGTCAGCCGCATGACTTTTGTATAGGAATTGGTGTGAATCAGGAACCCGGTAATACCTGTCAGGCTTGACTGGAGCTGGAGGTAAAGAATCTGGCCTCTGAATACACATCATCTAGTATGTCCAAGACAGGAGGTATAGCCAGAGGCCTGTGCTGAGGGAGCAAGAGAAAATCCCTGAGCCTTTTGTTGGAGTCTGAGTACTCTTGGCCTTCCCAGTGGAAGTGTTCCCTCAAGGTATGCAAGGTTTCCCCAAAAGAGAAATCCTCAGGGGGGGGGAGACAAACGGAATGGACTCCTCTGCATCCGAATCTTCAAAAGGGGAGTATGAATGTTCCTGGTCCGCAGAATGTTCTGAAGTAATGGAGGCCTGGTCCGAGGAAGGGTATTCTTCCTCCACTCTGGGCCTTTTGTCAGAGGGGGGTTGAGAACCCCTGATAAGAGTAATCAAATCCTCAGCCATTTTGAGCATCTGCTTTTTAGGCATGGGGCCTTGAGTGGGGCCCTGTGGAGCTTGTCTTTTAGTATGCATGGCTGCTTTAGATTTAGTGAAAGCCTTAATGGAAAAAGAAGAAGAAGAGGGCCTGAAGACACCTTGAGAGGAGGCAGGCCTATCTAAACTCTGAGTTTCCCCGCCAAGAGTGGCTTCGGTATCTGTAGTCGGGGTGTGGGCCAAAGAGCCTGTGACCTCGGGCACAGAAGACACCGCTAATGAAGTGTCATTGGTAGTCAGGGGCTGCGTAGGCGCCTCGCTGAGAACCGGAGCACCTGTAGTCTGCTTTAGCGTGGTGTCGGTAGAAGTCGCGGACCTCGTATGTCGGTCCTTATCTTTGCGTCTTTTACTCAAAACTGGAGTCGGAGTATCCGACGACAATGTAATTAAACTTTTTGCCAAAATAGTGTTGGGCGAACTCCGCCCGACGCGTAATAGTGCGTCTGTTGAATGTAGCACAAAAACGACAGGCCGAGACGTCGTGGTCTGGGCCTAAGCAAGGAATACAGAGGGAATGGAAATCCTTATGCGGTATTTGCTTCCCACATGAAATGCAATTATTAACTTTGTCTGACATCGGTCTGAGGCAAGAAAAGTTTCCCCAACGGGGTACTTAGCTTTTAAGAAGTCTTCGGTTGAAAAATATTCGTAATCTCAGGAGCTGGCCGACCGGCACTTGCGAACTGCTTCTGTTTCGGGCACCGCGCGGCAAGAAAGACTGAAGAAAATGGAGTCAGCTGGTTCTTTTATACCCCTGTCGCACTGACGTCAGGGAAGAAGCGACGACATCCGACGCCGGACCTAGACTTTGGAATTCGGCAGACCGAGGACCCACCTGACGGCAGGAAAACCCATCTGTTATGACTGCAGCTGTATGCACGATGAACATCCTCCAACTCCACTCACAAACACACTCCCACCCCTAAATCTATTTGTCTTGCCACATTCAATGCACAAAGCCTTAGAAATAAAATCTCTAACCTCCATGCCTGGCTTTCCCACAACCATCCCAACATAACTGCCATCTCAGAGACCTGGCTTAAACCCTGCATAACGGAAAACAAATTCCTTCCTCCAGGCTACCACATCATTCGCAATGATGGACTAAACAAGAAAGGGGGAAGTGTAGCAATTATCTACTCGTCCTCCTATACCATCACCCCATATACCAACTTTAGCCCTAACTTTAACAATGCTGAAATTACTACAGCTCTACTAAAACAATCACTAATCCATATGCACAGCCACTCTATATATACCCCCAGGCAATAACATTCCAATCCTAGAAGAAATCCTCTCCTGGTTTTCCTCCAACATTAAAAATGAAACCTATATCCTAGGTGACACTAACATTAACTGGGCCACAATAATTTCACAAGCCCCATCTCACTCAGTCAACTTCTAACTTCACCCAACTAATAAACTCCTCAACCAGACCAAACAAAAATGGGTCCTCTGGCACCATCATTGACTGGATCCTTGCATCCCATCCCAACCTTATCTCATACTCAGAAATCCTTCCAGACGCTCTCAACAACTACCTTCCTGCTTTCACCGACCGTCACCCCTCCCCTCTCCAGCATCAACATCACTACATACACACTCGCAATCTCTCTCATTTCAACCATCGAACATTTTCAGAATGTCTAAAGCTTACTGACTGTTCCCCACCAAGAACTCCGCCCCTCGATAACGCCATTACCTACTTCAACAATACCTTCTTAAACCTACTCAACAAGCATGCTCTCCTAAGAACCAAACAAATCCAAGCCAATGCCCCCCCCCCCCCCTTGGCAATCTAAAGAAACCAAACACAACATGCTACAAAAATACAAAATTTGGAAAAAATACCAAAAAAACAAATCAACCCAACTTCTTGCTAGAATTCAAGCAACTCTGAAACTCTATATAAAAAAAAAAAAAAAACTAATAACCAGAGACCATAAAGTTTACTACTCCAAACTTCAATCCAAACACTCAACCAACACTAGGAAATTCTGGGACACAATTTCCTCCCTCCTCCATCCAGGTAACAAAGAAAACCCCTACCTCAACCAAAGCCTTACTGATATGGACACTGCCACTCAATTCAACTATTTCTTCTTAGATTGCATTTCTAAATTGTCCTCCTCTTTCCCCCACACCCCCAACCCCTACGCCTCGGGCCCCTCCGACCCTACCACACACACACACACCCTCCCCCTTCAACCTAAAACCCATCCCTACAAGTACTATAAAAAAACTACTACTCCAACTGAAACCTAGCTGAAACGCACCTGACAATCTTCCACCAACCTTCCTAAAAATATCTGCTGACAGTATTGCTTTTCCCATTTCCATCTTAATCATCAGATCCATCCACGAAACTCATGTCCCTTCCATCTGGTGCTATACATACATCATCCCACTTCCCAAAGGAGGCAAAAACACAGATACCTCCAGTTTCAGACCTATAGCTATCCTTTCCCCACTTTCAAAAATCCTGGAGAAATGTATCCATACTCAACTTGTGTCTTATCTGACTCATAACAACCTTCTCACCCAGACTCAACATGGCTTTCTCCCCAGCCACAGTACCATGACTGTCCTCCTATCCTTCCTCGAAACCAAAAACCAAGCACGTGACACTGGTAAACTTGGATCTTCCCTTTTCCTCTACCTGTCCAAAGCTTTTGACATGGTCTCTCACTCTTTACTCTTAGCTCAACTCTCATCCTCTCCAACTCCACCCTTGACTGGTTCTCAAGCTACCCCTCTGAATGCTAACAAGCTGTTCAATGGAAATCCTCTACCTCTCCCCTTTCTGCACACCCCCACCGGGGTGCCACAAGGTTCAGTTCTAGGACCACTACTCTTCAGTATATTAATCAAAAAGCCATTAATCCCCAACAAGAAAGGTCAGAAACAAAAAAAGACTTTGACCTTGCCAAATTCCAACAGGAGCTTAACTCATATAACTGGTCTATTCTAAAACACCTCCCCTTAGAGGAGGCAGTTGTATATTGTAACAACAAATTTCTTGAAATCCTCGATTTGCATGCACCTGCCCATTCAAAGAGAACAAAAGCAAAAACTGCATCATGGCTTTCTAAAGAGTCTAGACTCAAAATTACCTGTAGAAACAAATTTTGAGCTTTATGGCGCATTACTAAAGACCCCCATGATCAAGTTAAATACAGGCAAGCTAGGAATGAAACTAAAAAAATCCATTTTACAAGACAAAAAACAATACTATTGTAATCTACAGACAGCAAACCAAAACAATCCTCAGAAGTTCTGGGCAGGTCTGAATAATCTACTTCAGCCTGGAAAAACTTCTACCCCTATCCCCGCTGCCAACATTGATAAACCATCCAAGGACGTTTCAGATAGTTTTAACCGCTTCTTTACTGAGACAATTCAAGCCCTAGCTAGCCAATTACCTCCTAGCTCCCCTGGCACTGAAAGTACCATCCCTACGAACCTACTCTCGCTCAGCTTCCAGTGTCCACATCACTTATCTGTACCTTGATCAAAAAATTAGGACCCACCACACTCTCCGCTGATCAACTCCCCGCCGAGTATCTTCAAAAATCAGCTGATGCTATTGCCTACCCAGTATCAATACTAATTAATCGTACCATAGCAGAAGCTAAAATTCCCACCATTTGGAAAACATCCTACGTAATCCCACTACATAAATGAGGCTCCTCCACTGAATTCTCAAATTACAGACCAATAGCTATACTCTCTCCACTTGCAAAGATTATGGAAAAATGTACACACAAACAACTCATGCACCACCTAATCCAGAATCACCTCATGGCAGATACCAAACACAGCTTCCATCCACACCGCAGCATTACTTCAGCCCTACTAGAGTTTACCAATACCATAAACAATAACGAACAATAATCACATATCCTCAGCCCTCTTCTTGGATCTTTCCAAGGCGTCTGACATGGTTAACCACCAACTTTTAATACACACCCTGAAAACTTTATGTTTAGATTCTAAAGCCCTTCAATGGTTTAAATCCTACCTCAATGGGAGACAGCAGGCTGTTCTTTGACAGAACAAGCTCTCTAACTTACTACCCAACACCCTTGGAGTACCACAAGGCTCCATACTAGGGCCCCTGCTATTTTCCATCTTCATTAACGACTTGCATGTCATCCGAAATGTCATCTGTATCCAATATGCTGACTCCACCCTGATTTGCTCAGCCACATCTCCTACAGTCCACCTTTAATACTATACAGTCCACCTTTAATACTATATACAGTCCACCTTTAATACTATAGAAAACTGGCTCTCTGAACGTCGTTTGATACTAAATCCCCAAAAAACTAAAATGCTGTTATTTTCACCAACACAAAGGTCTGCTGCTTTTACCTTTACCATAAATGCAAACAATGGCACAATAATCTTCCCAGACCCCTCTACAAAACTAGTAGGTGTTATTATTGATAATAACCTAAAATTCGACTTACATGTAAACCAATCAATCAAAACCATCAATAAAAAACTATGGTCACGTTACAGAATAAAAGCCTTCCTAACCCCGCCAGCCAAAATTGCCATAGCTCGCTCTCACCTACTTTTAACACTTCTATATGCATCCCCCTACTCTCTAATCTAAACAAGACTGTACTTAAACTCTCAACCTGCTATAATCACATTGCCAGGTTTGCCACTGGCCTGCCTTTTAGGACATACCACTGCATCAATTTTAACCAGCTTGGGTGGCTTGAACTACCCAGTCTAATCCAATATAACCTGATTATGGCTTATAAAATTCTTTATAATCCGGAGAATACTCCAGCACTTAAAAATCTTATCACCCCCTACAACAATCCACGACTGCTTTGATCCTCTAACAGACTAATAATTCAGACAATCAAAATTAACAATGCAGCTGGTGATTCCCTCTTTGCAAACTCTGTAGACAGAGCCCGGAACTCACTTCCAGCTGAAATTACTTTGCTCTTCTCCCTTGGCCAATTTAAAACTAGACTCAAACAACATCTGGCACTAAACTGGCTCCGACACTGCAACAAGCCTGGCTAACTCTTATCAAGAATGTATAAAAATCTATTAATCAGATTACTGTTGAATTTACCCCTGACTTTCACCAGGGAGCAACTCTAACCTGTGGAACTTGATTATTCATGTTTGCTTATGTAATCTTTGTCAATATCATATTTATAATATGTTTTTATTGTATCTGCTTACCTTGGAACTTTTCTCCCCTGGCCTCCGCTGAAAATGAACATGAATCTAGTCGGACTATCCCAGTCAACAAATAAAATAAAATAACTAAAAATAAAAAAACTTTCATCGCACCACTCCTGTCTCCTCAATAATCCAATACGCAGATGACTCTACAAACATCTGCTCAGCTTACTCCCCCCTCTGAACTACTTCAAAAAATTCAAATCAGCCTTCTCTAAAACAGAATTCTGGATGCAAAACTACCACCTTGCCCTAAATGCTAATAAAACTAAACTGATGATTTTTCCCCTTTAGAAACTCCCCAATCGACAAAAACTCTTTCTCCATACGCAGTAATGATAATATACCCATTGAAATTGTTTCCATTACCAAACTCCTTGCCGTCTTCATTGACAAGCATCTAAAATTTGATACCCATTATCCAATCTATCAAAAAAAAAAAAAAACACCAAAAGCTACGTCTCCTATGCAGATATAACTGCTTCCTCTCCCCCTCCACCAGGAAAACCCTAGCTACCTCCTCCCCTCTCTTATGTACGGAGCTCCTCTGCTAAACAATCTCCAACTTGGCCTACAATCCAAACTCAAATCATGCTACAATAAAATAAGTAAATTCGCTACCAACTCAAAAAACTCCTCCCACCACTGCAACTCCCTCCATACCCTACAATGGCTCAAACTGCCAAACTACTTGTACTTGCTTAAACTCACCAATGCCCATAAACTCATATACAAACCTGCCAGCTACCCCTCTCTCTCTACCAGACTAATCCCTTACATCCCTAACCGCTCACTCAGACAAGAAAACCAAAACCTCCAAGTGTACAAGCCCTCATGGCCCCCTGGCCACCTCCTGCTTTCCTGCTCAACTTCTAAACTATGGAACTTTCTCCCTCTCACCCTTCGCTCTACTCCTGACCTCAACAAATTCAAATCTCTCCTGTTCTCTCAACAAATTCAAATCTCTCCTGTTCTCTCATCTTATGTCAAAATGGATATGCCCATCCTGCTCTACAACATAATTTCTCCCTCCCTCTAACTATTCATTCTCTCCACCCTCTATTACACCTACTTTACATATCTTCACTAACCTATTACAACTCTCTATTACAACCTTACTAGACAGTCACCTACTGCAACTAACTTTACTCCCTTAAATGAACGGTATTCTTACTCACTAAAAAAGAAAGAAAAGAAAAATAATCCCCCTGCATTCTCACTTGTCTGTACCAAGTTTATCACATTTATTTTAATTTTACACTGTATTTCTATGAATATAAAAATGATTGTAGAGATTGTTTGCAATGTCTGTAATTGTCACTGGGGCTTTTCTCCCCGGTCTCCACTGAAAACGAGCTCTTCGTGGCCCAGTGGACTTCCCTAGTCAAACTGAAATAAATAAATAAATGGATTACAGTAGGAGGGTATATTAGCAATGAAGGGGACTCTATAGAGATGCAAATAAACAGGTGTGGCGCAAGTGATACAAAACTAAGGCAAACAGCACTGAAAAGCTGCTTCAGGGTTAATTTTTAATCACAGAGAATAGGAAGGACTAGAACTACGTGTATACTGTCTAGTGGACAGTAAGAATTACTGCACAAGATGGGGGGGTCAGTTTTATTAGCACACTGAGAATTACTAAGTAACGCTACTAATGTTAAAGCTTCACTATCATAACATATACATGTAGAATGCCTGGGTGGACTGACCCTGCTCTTCATGCTGAAAAGGTGCATCCTTGATGTTCATCATGTTACCCTGCTGCAGTCATCACACTTGGGTTATCCTGTCGTCAGGCGGTCCCACAGTCGGACGGATTTCCAAAGTCTTGGTCCGACGTCGGTTGCTGTCGCTTCATCCCTGACGTCAGTGCGCCAGGGGTACATATATTGCAACCAACGCCATTTTCTTCAGTCTTTCTTGCCGCGTGGTGCCCGAAGCAGAAGCAGTTCGCAAGTGCCGGTCGGCCGACTCCTGAAATTTTCAAATTCGAGTTTCAGACCGAAGTCTTCTATAAAGCTAAGTATCCCATTGGGGAAACTTTTCTTGCCTCAGACCGATGCCAGAAAAAGTTAACAATTGTATTTCTTGTGGGAAGCAAATACCTCATAAGGATTTTCATTCTTACTGTATACTCTGCCTAGGCCCTGATCACAATGTCACTTATTGTCGTTTTTGTGCTAGATTTAATAAACGCACTATTAAAATTTGATTTCGCATGACACTTTTTTGGCAGAAAATTTAATTATAACATGCCGTCGGAGCTACCGACTACCGGCGTGCACAAAAAGCGCAGGGATAAGGATAGTCAGCCCAGGCCTAAGCCTGATTCCGAGGCCTCGGTTGATCCGGTCTCCGGTTCTTCGGTTATCTGTGAGGCCCCGACGCACCTTCTGACTACCGCAGTTGAGGAACCCGAGACCGCTACGGATATTTTGACGGAATGTACTAGGCCGACGCAGCCTTTTACTTCAGGCCCTACCGACGACTTACCTTCCAAGGATGCCTTTTCTTCTGAAACACCTTCGCTTTCTGAAGGAGTTTTCAGACCGACGACTCTTACAGTCAAAGCATTTTCTAAATCAAAGACTCCTTCCAAATCGAAAAAAGCTTCACTTCAGTCTCCTGTTCAAGGCCCTATGCCTAAGAAACAGATGCTTAAGATGGCTGAAGATCTGATTACTCTTATCAGGGGTTCCCAGCCCCCTCCTGACAAAAGGCCTAGACAAGAGGAAGAATCTGCTTCCTCTGAACAACTGTCTATTTCTTCGGATTCCTCTGAAGACCAAGACTATCCCTTCTCTCCTTATGAAGATTCTGATGCTGAGGACTCTATTCCCTCAGCTTCCCCTCCAGAAGATTACTCTTTTGGGGAAACTTTACACACCATGAGGGAGCATTTTCACTGGGAAGGCCAGGATTACTCTGATTCCAAGAAAAGGCTCAGAGAGTTTCTCTTACTCCCCCAACACAGACCTCTAGCCATCCCTCCTGTTCTGGACATTGTGGATGATGTTTATTTAGAATCCAGTTTCAACCCTGACTCTCTGCCTCCTGCCCCGGCCTAGCCTGACAGATATTACAGAGTACCCGATTCACATAAATTCCTTCACAAAAGCACAGTAGCTGACCCAGAGACCATCTCCCAGGGTCCCAAGGGGGCTAAGGCTTCCATGGCTAAAAATCCAGTTCCTTCTGAGAGGGATTCAAGAGCACTAGACAGATGAGGGGAAAAAGGTTTACACCTCAGCCACTTTAGCTATGAGAGCTCTAAACTGTCAATTTCATATGCTTAAGTATCAGCAATTTCTGATCTCTCAGTTAAAACAAAAGATAACAACCCTTCCTCAACAATTGAAAGAAGTACAGGATTTGTTGCACGCCACCGAGCAGGTGGGCAAACATACCTTACAATGTGTGTTTGATTCCTTGGAGGCCTCCTGCAGAGCAGCGGTCACTGGATCAGTTATACATAGGCATGCCTGGTTAAAGGAGCAGAGTCTGCCTGAACATGTTAAAGCAAAACTACTAGATGCTCCCTTGCAGAAGGATGTTCTTTTTGGTGTTAAAGCAGAAGTAGTTATAAAGAAAATGGAGGATAAGGCAAAATCAATGCAGACAGTCAAAGATTTTCTACAGGTACAACCCCCTCGCTTCAGCAGAAACTGGCCAACCAAAAATTGGTCCTTTCCAGCCACTGACAGGCCTCAGAGGGGTAAATACAGGCGCCCAAGGGGCAGAGGACAACCACAAGCTCAGTATAAACCTCGCCAATGGACCACTCCAACCCAGAAGGGAGGAGAAGACAGGTCTCAAGCCACCAGAAGGCAAACTCAATGACTTGCACCTCAACTGGCCAAGCAAAGCTCTTTTGTCAGCCCACCTGGGGGGAAAACTAGCATTATTTGTAGACAACTGGCACATGGTCACAAAGGACAAATGGGTCCTGGACATAATTTTACGAGGATACAGATTACACTTTCACACTTTGCCAATAAAAAGAGGAATGCCAAACCTGCCACAAAATCAAAGGGCAGAGGCTCAAAAGCAAATTACAGCTCTCATGGCCATGAGAGAATTCAAAGGGTACCAACCCAAGAGCAAGGCCAAGGAATTTACTCAAGACTATTCCTAGTACTCAGGAAGGAAAATGCTTGGAGACCAATTCTGGACCTTTCAATTTTAAACACTTACTTACAAGTTCCCAAATTCAAGATGCTAACTCTACGCAGCAGCTACTTCCCATGTTGGTCAAGGAAGCATGGCTGGTAACGTTGGACCTCAAGGAGGCATACCTGCATGTCCCTATCAGACAAAGTTGCAGAAGATACCTCCGTTTCATTGCAGGTTCAACCCATTATCAATTCTCTGCACTGCCCTTTGGCTTATCTACTCCGCCCAGAGTATTCACAAAATGCCTGGCACCAGTAATTGCATACTGCAGACAAAGAGGAATTCAAATATATCCATACCTGGACATCTGCCTCATCCAAGCAGAAAGAAAAGACATTCTAATACAACATCTGGCTTTTGTGAAGCATCTACTAAATTGCCTGGGGTACACAGTAAACGAACAGAAATCAAAACTAGTACCCTCACAAAAAATGACATTCCTGGGTGCCAGCTTGGACACAACAGCCCAGAAGGCTCATCTTACACCAGACAAGCAATTACAACTGACTAAATACTTCAAGACAATGGCAACAAAGACCCAATTAACTGCAAGAAAAATTCTGCAGGCTTTGGGTTTCATGGCATCTTGCATTCTGATAATACCATTTGCAAAAATGCATATGAGGAAATTACAATGGTACCTAAAAAGCATATGGTCTCAACACAGCCACAGCTTAGAAACAGTGATATCTCTCATTCCCTGCCTTCAACAGGAATTTCTCTGGTGGGCACAGGCATGTCACCTCAACAAGGGTCAGCCTTTCACCTTGCCCCCACCCAGGCAAACTATCACAACTGATGCTTCAGACTACGCCTGGGGGGCTCACATGGCAGGGAAATGCATTCAAGGCCTATGGACTGCAGAACAAAGAAAACTGCACATAAACCAAAAAGAGATGCTTGCTGTACAGAAAGCTCTGACAGCCTTCAAGGATCTACTACAGCCTGGACAACTGGCAATAAAGATGGACACCACCACAGTAATGTGGTACATAAACAAACAAGGGGGCACACATTCCTACCCTCTTTGCAGGCAAGCAATCATCTTATGGAACACAGCTCTGACCTACCAAGTTCAGTTACAAGCTCACTTCCTGCCAGGACAGAAAAACACATTGGCAGACGACCTAAGCAGAGACATCAAAGATCCCCACGAGTGGAAGCTAGACCCACAAATATTTGCAATGATAACTCAAAGATGGGGCCTACCAAATATAGACCTGTTTGCCAGTCCTCAAAACTACCAGCTGACAAAATTTTGTACAAGGACATTCCACCAACAAGCATGGAAAGTGGATGCTCTCTCCTTCAGTTGGAAGGACCTGACAGCATATGCTTTTCCTCCATTACCTCTTCTCACAAAGGTACTTTTGAAGGTCAAAAAGGAGAAAAGTACAGTTTTGTACCTACCATAAATGTAGATGTCTGATAGATATGCAACTGCAGTCCTTACATATGGGTTGTCCTGCCTCAGGCAGCCCTTCGGTCGGCCGGATTCCAAAGTCTGGGTCCGGCGTCAGCTGATGTCGGCTCCTTCCTGACGTCAGAGCGGCCAGGGTATAAAAGCATCAGGCGACGCCATCTTCTTCAGTGTTTCTTGCCCCAGATGCCAGGTGCCCTCCAAGGAAGGCTAAATTTAGAGAATGGATAAAAAATCCAGACATGCACAACAGTAATAAACAGATACACCATAACAGATTTCCCCAGCTAATTTGAGAAAAGGGGAATGGACCCAATAAAAAGAGAATAACAGAGGGGTAGGAGGGAGGGAAAACCTGACTGCAGTTGCATATCTATTGGACATCTACATTTATGGTAGGTACAAAACTGTACTATGTCCTTCAAGAATGCAACTGCAGTCCTTACATATGGGTTGAATACCAAAGCCAAGCTGGGGGTGGTAGGATCTAAGATAAGGATGGTGTAGCTAAAATGCCCTGCAGGACTGCCGAAGCAAGGCCTGCTCGGGATCTGGAATATAAAGGCAGGTTGTAATGCTTGGAAAATGTATGCACGGAGCTCCATGTAGCAGCTTCTAGAATGTCCTTTGTAGCCACCCCTCTTAGAAAGGCTGTGGAGGTGGCTGTAGCTCTGGTGGAGTGTGGCCTGATATTGGCTGGCACACCTTTTCCATGGAAAGAGTAGCAGAATCTGATGCAGTTTCCAATCCATTTTGAAATTGTTTGCTTGGAAATTGCCTTTCCTTGTACTCCAGCTGAGTAGGCTACAAATAGTTGGTCTGACTTTCTGTTGGCCTTTGTTCTGTCCAAGTAGTAGCGCAATTGTCTGTGTATGTCCAAAGTGTGCAGAAGCTTTTCTCCTTTATTTTGAGGATTGGGAAAGAAAGTAGGCAGGTGAATTGCTTGATTTAGAGAATCCCTGGATATCACCTTTGGCATGAATGAAGGATTGGTTCTTAAAGAGACTCTGTCCTGATGGAAAATGAGAAATGGAGGTACTGCCATGAGGGCCTGTATCTCAGAGACTCTTCTTGCTGAAGTAATTGCCAACAGGAAAACTGTTTTCCAGGAGAGAAATTGCAATTCTGAAGATGCTGCTGGCTCAAAAGGTGGAAGGGTCAATTTTTCCAAGACGAAGTTGAGGTCCCATGCAGGCACTGGTGGTTTCCTTGGAGGTTTGATATTCTTTATCCCTCTTAGAAACTGTCTTAGCAAAGGATGTGAAAACACAGGTGGATCACTGTTGTATTTTGCTGAAATTGCTGAAGCGTGTATTTTTATGGAAGAATATGAAAGGCCATTGTGAAACATTTCTGCCAAGTATTCTAGTATCTGTAGGATGCTCATTACTGATGCATCCTGACCCCTGTTGGCATTCCAGATGTTGAATCTCTTCCATTTGGCTGAATAAGTTTTTCTGGTGGAAGGCCTGCGTGCTTCCAGTAAGATCTCTTGAACTTTTTTTGGAGAGAGAGATATGGGTAGAAATCCTGGAACCCTCCAAGCTGCCAGTTGCAATGTTTGCAAGTTGGGATGAACAGTCCTGTAATTGTGCTGAGTTATAAGCAGAGGCCATTGAGGCAGGGGCCACGGCTTGGTGCGAGTTATGCTCCTTAGTAATGGATACCAGTGCTGCCTCAGCCAGTCTGGAGCTATCAAAATGCCCTTCGGTTGTTCTGCTTTGATCTTCAGTAACACCTTGGTCATTAATGGTAGAGGTGGGAATGCATAGATTGTTAGAGAATTCCAGCTGAAGGAGAGAGCATCCATTCTCCAGGCTTGAGGATGGTGAGTCCTTGAGCAAAACTTCTTCAGATGATGATTGAGTTGTGAGGCAAAGAGATCTACGTCCGGCCTTCCCATGCATGAGTTATTTGTGAAAAAATGTCTGGATGCAACATCCATTCGTGCGGATCCATAATGTTTCTGCTTAGACTGTCCGCCAGAACATTGTCCTTGCCTGGAACAAACTGGGATTGCAACTGTATGTTCAGTTTCAGGGACTTTTCCCAAAGAGTCATTGCTAGTCTGCAGAGGGGGTAAGAATGGGTGCCTCCCTGTTTGTTTATGTACCACATAACAGTGGTGTTGTCTGTCCTTATTAACAGATGACCTTGCTGAAGAAATTTTCCGAAGGCCTCGATTGCATGAATCACTGCCAACATCTCTTTTTGATTGATGTGCAGATGCAATTCCCGGGGAGCCCATTGCCCTTGAATGCATCTGCCCTCCATGTGCGCCCCCCATCCATGATCTGAGGCGTCTGTTGTAATGGTTTGGCTTGCTTGAGGTTTGCTGAAGGACATGCCTTTGTTTAGCAGGCTTGCTTGTGCCCACCACAAAAATTCCTTTTGTAGACATGGAATGAGTGGAATAGTTGCTTCTAAGTTGTGGCTGTGTTGAGACCATAAACTTTTTAGGTACCATTGTAGTTTTCTCATGTGTAGTCTTGCCAGTGGAATCAGAAGAATGCAAGATGCCATGTAACCATCTTCCTTGCAGTCATCTGGGTGTGCTTTGCTAGGCTTTTGAAGTAAACTGGTAATTGCTCTTGTTTTCTTCTGTGAGGAAAACCATTTGTGAATCTGTGTCCAGTTTGGCTCCTAGAAAAAATGATTTGATGGGATGGCAGTAGTCTTGGTTTTTGAATGTTGACTGTGTATCCCAAAGCCTGCAGTAGATGAATGACATAGTCCAAGTTTCTTATCAAGGCTTGCTTGCTGTCCGCTTGAATAAGGCAGTCGTCCAGGTAAGGGTATATTTGTATCCCCTGGAGTCTGCAGTGCGCAATTACTGATGCCAGGCATTTCGTGAATACTCTGGGGGCAGTAGATAAGCCAAAAGGCAATGCTGAGAATTGATAATGCTCTGGCCCTGCAATAAATCTGAGGTATCTTCTGCAGCTGTGTCTGACTGGGACATGCAGGTATGCCTCCTTGAGGTCCAGAGTAACCAGCCAAGACCCCTTGCCCAGCATGGGAAGGAGTTGCTGTAACGTCAGCATTTTGAATTTTGGCACAATGAGAAAAGTGTTTAGAGCGGACACGTCTAGTATAGGTCTCCATTGCTTTTCTTTTCTTGGAACAAGGAACAGTCTTGAGTAGAATCCCTGACCTTGTTCCTGAGGAGGAACCTTTTCTATTGCTTTGATTTGTAGTAGCTTTGAAACTTGTAAGAGTGCCTCTGCCCTTTGATTGTGTGGCAGGTTTGGCATGCCTCGTCTTGCTGGTAAGGTATGGAAGTGGAACCTGTAACCTTTGTCTATTATGTCCAAAATCCATTTGTCCTTTGTAAAAACGTGCCAATTTTTTGAAAATAAGAATAATTTTCCGCCTAAAGGTGCTTCTCTTTGAGCCTTGGTCGGCGGTGTCAAAGTCAAGTCATTGTGGTTGTACCTGTGGAACAGCACCACTTCTCTGATTTGTTGGTTGCCATTGGCGGCCCCTGTAGGAGCCTCGGTATTGCCCTCTACCTCGAGCACGCCTGTTTTTTCCCCTTTGGAACTTGTCAGTGTCTGGAAAGGACCAATTCTTTGAAGGCCAATTCCTGCTGAACCTTGGTGGCTGAACCTGGAGGAAATCTTTGACTGTTTGTACTGATTTAGCTTTTTCCTCTATTGATTTCAACACACCCTGTGCATTAGCACCAAATAGCTTAGCTTTTTCCAGAGGTGCATCTAGAAGCTTAATTTTAACATGATCTGGCAGTGTCTGTTCTTTTAACCAAGCATGTCTACGTATGATGGCCCCTGTCATAGCTGACCTACACGAAGCTTCCAATGCATCATAACCACACTGAAGAAAATGATTGCTAACCTGCTGAGTATTATGTACCAAATCCTGCAAGACCTTTCTATCTAAAGGCTCAGGAGAGGTTAATTTCTTTTGTAAATCATCCATCAAGAAATCCTGATACTGAAACATATGAAAAGGACAGTTAAGTGCCCTCATGGTAAGAGTGGATGAAGTATAAACTTTTTTACCCCACCTCTCCAGGGACCTAGATTCCCTGTCTGCGGGCAAAGGATTTTTGGCCGTGGAGGTGGCCACTCCTTTGGGCCCCTGAGAAATAGTTTCTAGATCAACAGTGTGCGCCTTAAAGAGATGTTTAAAAGTTTCAGGAACCCTGTAATATCTGTCCGGCTTGACCGGAGCAGGGGGGAAGAGAATCAGGAGAAGTACTGGAGTCTGAGTACACATCATCCAATACATCTAACACTGGGGGCATAGCTAAAGGCCTGTGCTGGGGTAACTTAAGGAAAGTCCGAAGCCTTTTCCTGGAGTCTGAGAAATCCTGGCCCTGCCACTGAAAATGCTCTCTCATGGAGTGGAGAATCTCCCCGAAAGAAATATCCTCAGGAGGAGAGGCAGAGGGAATGGATTCATCAGCATCCGAATCCTCATAGGCCGGGAAAGATTCTTCCTGGGAATCTGAATGGTCCGACTCACCAGAGGCCTCCTCTGAGGAAAGAGTATCCACCTGCTCAACCCTAGGCATTTTGTCTGAAGGCGGCTGAGGTCTGGATGAGCCTGAGAGCCCCTGATTAAAGAAATTAGATCTGCAGCTAACGTCATGATCTGTTTATCAGAAGTTGAACCCTGTAGAAAAGATTTAGGAGGGTAAGACTTAGCCTGGCTGGCAGCCTTAGCACGTGTGTAGGCCTTAATGGACATAGGCACAGGAGGCCTTGCTGCCACACATGCTGGAGTAACTTTGTCCACCGGTATGGTGTCAGGCAAATCTTGGGCTTCGGTTTCAGGAGGAAAATCAACAACCGGCACCAGGGAAGCCTCCGGTACCGAAGTGAATGGTAAAATGGTGTCGTCGGCCTGGAGCGGTTGAATTACCACCTCTGAAGAGACCGATGCACTCGCGGTAGGCTTTAGCGCAGTGACGGTGGAAGTCACGGGCCGCGGATGTCGGTCCCGGTCCTTCCGTTCTTTGGAAGTATGTGCTGTCGGTAGTTCCGACGGCAAGATATAGGAGTAATTTTCTCCAAAAAAGTCTACAGCAAATTCTGCCCGGCGCCTAAGTGTGCGCTTATTGAAGCAAGCACAGGCCGCGACGACGTGGTCTGGGCCGAGGCAGGGAAGGCAGTAAGAATGGAAGTCCTTATGAGGTATTTGTTTACCACAAGACAAACAATTAACTTTTGCAGTTTTATCTGACATCGGCTGAGGCAAGAAAAGGTTCCCCAATGGGGTACTTAGCTTTTTGATGACTTCGGTATCTGAAAACACAGGAGATGGCCGACCGGCACTTGCGAACTGCTTCTGCTTAGGGCACCACGCAGCAAGAAAGACTGAAGAAGATGGCGTCGCCTGATGCTTTTATACCCTGGCTGCTCTGACGTCAGGAAGGAGCCGACATCAGCCGACGCCGGACCCAGACTTTGGAATCCGGCCGACCGAAGGGCTGCCTGAGGCAGGACAACCCATATGTAAGGACTGCAGTTGCATTCTTGAAGGACATCCTCGAATGATTTTCATAGCCCCAGACTGGCCACGCCAGCACTGGTACCCACTACTGAAGAATATGGCTCACAGCCCACCATGGATTTTGCCTCAAATACCTCATTTGCTCACACAGCAAGACAAGCAGATTCTACACAGCCAGATCAAAACCTTAAACCTGGCGGCATGGCAAATCAATTAAGTAGCCAACCAGCTCCTCTTTCTCAAACAGTACTGGATGTTATTCTAGAAGCCAGGAGGCCAAGCACCAGGAAGGCTTACTCGGACAAATGGAAAAGGTTTTCTGCTTGGAACCAAGCTAAAGGCCTAGATACAACTCAGCCTCATATGCCTCACATTCTGCAGTATTTAGCCGAGATGTTACATAAAGGACTTTCCTTCTCAATTAAAATCCATGCTTCAGCTATTTCAGCTCACTACGGCACAAATCCACCTTTATTTTCAAATCCACTCCTAAGACAGTTCCTCAGAGGGGCAAAAAACATTAGACCACCTAGAAGAGCTCCTACGCCTACATGGGACCTCAACTTTGTTCTAGAAAAGCTAACATTACACCTCCCTTTAAACCAGCTTTTTCTGCAGACCTTCAGTTCCTATCTTGGAAGACTGCCTTGCTCCTGGCAATAACTTCTGCTAGGAGAGTTTCAGAATTACAGGCACTTATGGCAGTGGGACCTTTCCTCTTTTTTCATCAAGACAGAGTCTCTCTACGAACTAATCCTTCCTTCATGCCTAAGGTGGTTTCCAGCGTAGCTTTAAATCAAACCATCCATCTACCCAACCTCTTCCCCAATCCACAGAACAAAGGTGAGACTCCTACATTCCTTGGACATTCACAGGCAGCTTCGATATTACTTGGATAAGACTAAGGCTTTCAGAAAAACTGACCAGCTCTTTGTTTCCTATGCTACAGCTACTCAAGGGAAGGCCATTTCCAAGCAAACCATTTCTAAATGGATAGGCCATTGCATATGATTCTGCTATACCCATCATGAGAAACCAGTTACTCCTACCATTAGGTCCCACTCTACCAGGGCTACAGCTACCTCTACAGCCTTTCTCAGGGGGGTTCCTACCAAGGAAATTTTAGAAGCTGCTACTTGGAGTTCTGTACACACCTTCACCAAACACTATCACTTGCCTCTTTACTCTAAGTCCAGGGCAGGTTTTGCCACAGCAGTCCTGCAGGGGCTCACTGACTCCTCTAACCTTCTCTAATGCCTCCACCCTATCTTAGCTTTGGAACTCAACCCAAGTGTGATGACTGCAGCAGGGTAACACAATGAACATAGTACAGTTTTGTACCTACCATAAATGTAGATGTTCGAGTGTTCACCCTGCTGCAGTCCAGGTTACCCTCCCTCCAACCCCTCTGATTTACTGGCTAAACCTCTGCTATGCCTTACTGATGTATTTGCTTATAGCTGAAGGGTTTTTGTGTCTGTTCACTGTTCTCACTTTTTGGTACTGATTTGGATCACCTTTTTCGGGGCACCTGACATATGGGGCAAGAAAAACTGAAGAAAATGGTGTCAGTTGCAATATATGCACCCCTGGCGCACTGACGTCAGGGATGAAGCGACAGCAACCGACGTCGGACCAAGACTTTGGAAATCCGGCCGACTGCGGGACCGCCTGACGACAGGATAACCCAAGTGTGATGACTGCAGCAGGGTGAACACTCAAACATCTACATTTATGGTAGGTACAAAACTGTACTTTTTAGTTTTGCAGTACCGATTCCTTCTTAGACTGTATGGGTGGGGTGGTAGCCGCGGACTGCAGAGTTGCTAAATTTACATGCACACAGATGAGTATGTAATGCCTGACACTGTGGGCATTACAGTGAAATACTGGACCATGCGGAGGTGTTGTGAAACATGACTCCACTGGCAAAAGGCCTCCACACCCCAGATGGTCCATTACTTCCTCAAAGTCTACCCTTTTGGATATCATTGCACTTATAAAATGGCTTCTTTGTAGATATTGTGTCCTGTGCTGCACTTTTGTGTTTGACCTTTGGCATATTTTTGCTTGTTTTAATAAAATCAGACACTTATGTACTGTAGCAATGTTTTTTTAAGCTAATGATTATAGTTTTAAGTTTACTAAGTGCAAAAAAGTTTATTATAACTCAGCATAAAACTCTGCTGGTTTTATTTTTAAATAAAAATGATACTGTAGGATATTAATTAAAACTTTAAAAATGCACATTTGGTGGTTACCTGTATTATAGATTTTGTTGTTCTCTGTCCATACAATGGACTAGATGGACTGGTCACTGAAGGTGCCTTTCACCATGGCAGCAATGAGAACCCTGACTAGCTCATGCTGCTCCCCTTTTCCATAATGTCCTGCTCGAGCTGGCTCTCTACACCAAGTGAAGCTATCAGCCTACCACTGGAAGTTTGATCAGGAAAAAATTATCCCTAAGAACAGGTGAGAATTTTGCTCAGCCAGCCAGCCAGCTATGGTCCTCTGGAGCTCCTTTAAGTCCTGCTGGATAGGACAATTTACAGGGGGCAAGTGAGAGGTCTGCTGCCAGTGTACAGATGGTAACCAAAGCTCTAATGTAGGCAAATACAGAACTTACATATTAAAGTTGTCTCTGTCTATATGTCAGAATGAATGGACAAACTTCACAGCAGACCTTTTGTGGAATTTAGATAACAGACTTTTGAGTATGTAAGCCCCAAATGAGGAGCTAGACCTGGGTACAATATCAAGACTGTAATGTTTAGCAAATGTATGCAAGGAAGGCCAAGTTGCCACTGCAGAAATGACATCCAAGGGTAGATTCCTAAGGTACGCTGCTGAGGAGGCTTGAGCCCTGACAGTGTGTGTTCCAGGTCTGGAAGGAAGTGACTGGTTACTAAGCAAAAAACAGAAGGCAATGCAATCAGATACGATTTGGAGAAAGGAAGTTTCATTACTCTCAAACTTTATTTTTTATTTATTTATCCTTTGTTGATCAAGTCCTACTAGGCTAGTAGCCTCTTTTCAGCAGAGACCCAATGTGGTGTTTATACTACTAGGGGAAAATGTCCAGGGCACTGGAGATCTTCCCTTACTCTCTCTGTCAGATGCCATGGGATCTTTTACATCCACCTGAGCTACCACCAACTCAAGCAGATGAAGCCTTGGTTTAGCATCTCATCTGAAGGAGGACAGACTCAACTGCAACACCCCTCCTTATGCTGTACTGCAGTGTCAGTAATCGATCTACCTGGTGTGGGAACAGAAACCTCAGTTTTTTTGCACCAAAGGTGAGTGTGCTACCTGTTGAACCACTGACACTGAAACTGACATTTTTTGTACTTTAGAAAAGATGACAATTATTTGTGTCATTCTCTAAACTCCTTTGTCTGCTGAAAGAAGAATCTGAGCTGTCAGTGCATAACTTGGCAAAGCAGTCTATATTTCCCCTGTTGGTAGAATCGGGACTGCCTGTGCATATCCAAACAGTTCGTCTATATTGTTCCTTAGCTTATTTGGAGGAGAAAAAAATGGCAGTTGAATAATTAGGAGTGATCAGTTCAAAAGGATACCTTGTCTTTATAAAAAATAATGTAACAGGAATTTAGATGAGAGGGCTTGTAGTTCTGAAATTCATCTAGCAGAAATAATAGCCACCAGAAAAAAAAAATGTTTTCCAGAATAGAAATGTAATACCTGCTGAACTGGCAGGTTCAAATAGGAATAAAAGTAAGTTTTGCTAATAAAAATTTTAAGTCCTATGGAAGTGAAGGTTCAATCAATGCTGATCTGGAATGAAAGACTCAGTTAGGAAATGTCTTGCAGAGTTTATGAGAGGCTACCAACAATGATATAAAACCTTGATCATAGGAGGAAACTGAGCCAAATAAACTCTGAAAAGTGATTGGATCCTGAATGAAAAAGTTCCATCAAAAATGTTCAATTTTAGGGACACAAGTTGAAAAGGATCTATCGTGCGTCTTTGCCCATGTGCACAACTAGTCCACTTGCTTCTGTAAATTCATACAAAAGAAGGCTTCTGGGAGCTGTAATAAGTTATACAATTTGTGGTGGGAACATATGGTTTTAGGCCATCAATGGAAATGGAAAAACCAAGCTGCTAACCTTGGAACTGAATGTGTGGGTGTAGCTGACCAGATGGATGTGTCAGCAAAAGAGGGTGCTGTGGGTGTAGCTGACCAGATGGATGTGTCAGCAAAGAGGGTGCTGTGGAAGAGGATGCTTTCTTCTTAGGTGAGGCCAAAGTTAGGAAAACCAAATCTGGCATGGCCAAAATGGGTTTATGAGAATACCCTTGGCTTTGCACATCTTGGCTATCTACAGAAACTTCTGAATGCGTGATACTGGGGAAAGGTATAGAGGAACCCTATGGGTCAATAATAAGTGAATGCATCATGTGTAAGTATCCCTCTTGAGGGACGATGGAGAAAAACATGTTCCATTTGGTGATGGATGATGAAGCAAAGAGACTGCAACAAGGTTTTCCCACATGTGAAATATCTTTCAAGGGACTGACTTGTATAGATCATTCATGATGGTGCATAATTTGTCTGCTCGACCTGTCCATAACCACAATGGACACATCTGGGATGTGTGCTGCTATTAGAAATCAATCTGAGGATGTAGCCTATCCCCAAAATAACATGGCTTCTTGGCAGATTGGTTAGGGGCGAGTATCACCCTGCTTTACGATGTACTATAACACAGTCATGTGGCAGAGTGGATGGACCATGCACCCAGGGGGAATAGGTCTTAAAAATGTCTGCAACAGCAGGAAGACCAAACTCATCTCAAAGAAATTTAGTGAAGTTTGGCCTAGTCCATGGTTCATGTCCCTTGGGTTCTCCTGTTTAAATATTGACACCCCAGCAAAGACACATCCATGGCTAGAGTGGCTGCTGGAATGGACTGAACAAAGTCTTTCTGAATTCAGATTTCCTGGGTTTGTCCAGCAGGACAGATGCTTCAAACACATCTTGGACAGCCTTACTCTATTTGTCATACGCTTTACACCACTGAACTTTTAGTGTCCACTGAAGGATCATCATGTGCAATCTGGCATATTGGACCATTCTATGCAGACCACCATAAGGCCAAAAACCAAGGCTCCACTCAGTTGTAACTTTTCAGGTATGTAATCACCCCAGAGATCCAAACAGCATATACAATATCTTGCTTGCAAACAATGCAAGATGGATTGCATCATAACCACCTAAGACTCTTTCTTCATGTACTAATTCAGACAACTGATGCCTGGAATTGGCATGAGGTCCTGGGTTTTTTGGGCACCAAGAACCACTGAGTAAAATCTGGATCCTCTCTGGTCTGGTGGGACCAACTGGATGGCTCTTTTTGAGAGAAGAATTTTCACCTCCTGCTGAGCAGACCTTCTTTGGTAGGGTGGCACCACTGGTAGATGAGAGTGCAGTTGTACAAGTGGCATCTTACAGCCTCTGGATAGGATTTCCCTGACCAAACAGTTTTGTTAGATGGCCAGCCAAATAAGAGTGCAAAGAAAAATGTCCCCAAACCATCTCCAGAGAAGGATAGTCAAGCAACTGGCTGGGGTTCGTACTGCCTCTTCCTGGGGGGGTGGGGGAACCCCTGTAGGTGTAGTGCTCCTGCTACTCTGGGAACCCCTGTCAAACTGCTGCTGATGGTAAGGCTGTTGTGATTTCCAAAATCTGATGTTCTTAGCTCCTTTCTTTTTTTTAAATGATCTCTGGGGAGCTATGAACTTAACCCCAACAGCTTGAGAATATTTTGCCCTTCTGCTCACACCATAGCAGCCTATCCTCAACTTTCTATTCAAACCAGTGAGGATCTGTCAAAGGAACATTAACAAAGGTTGCTTTAAAGTGTTCCACAAAAATCAGTTGAATGGAGCCAGGTCTGATGCCTTATTCTGATTCCTGAGCCTGATGATGAAGCTACTCCATCCATTGTGTTGTGTAAGAGATGCACGGACAACAAGATAATGGAGTTAACTGTAGCCACCTGGGTCTCCAGCTGTTTATGCAGGTCACCAGTGGGGAACTGTTTCGAGTTTCCATAGCCTTATCCACTAGGTCCTTCTAAAACCTGACCATATGCATGAAGTGTGACTTAAAAGGGGATCAACACACAGACCCACTTTCCCAATATATTTATCATCCAGGAATTTTTTTTAGATAATGAATAGCCTGAGCATCTTTTGAAACCACACATTTGGTGGTCATTGAAACAATAGTGAAGTATAAAAAAAGAGAGGTCCCTTACTTCACTGGGGCCTATCCTTGGTGTTCTGCAACATTGTCAGGTTTTCGGAGTATGGTTTCCCTCCACTGAAGCACTTGATGGCAGCAATGAGGCCTGGAATGCTATCTCAGAGAAAAGCATTATAGAAAAGGGGGCACCAGTCCATCTGTTCAAGTGTACAGACAGACCAAATAAATCATACAAATAGCTATCTGTTATTATTTGATATACCTTTCTTCTCTGATTATCTGAGATAAAAAAAGGTTTTATATATTTTTATTATAATTTGCAAATAACATTTATGTACTTAATTCACGGGCGGCCACGGTGGTGCAGTGGTTAGCGTTGCCACTTCACAGCAAGAGATTCCTTGGTTTGATTCTCGGCTGGGGTGCCTTCTGTGCGGAGTCTGCATGTCCTCCCTGTGGTCACATGGGTTTTCTCCGGGTGCTCCGGTTTTCTCCCACATCCCAAAGACATGCAGTAGGTGGATTGGACACTCTAAATTGGCCCTAGGTGTGAGTGTGTGCCTTCTGTGGAAGGTTAGGCGCCGGGCTGGTAACTCGACACTGTAAAAACTCCACTGCCAATCATGAGCGGACAGATGATCCGCTGTGGCGACCCCTAACCGGGAAAAGCCGAAAGAAGAAGAATTTATGTACTTAATTCATATATTTTGTTTAATTTTTCTCATGTGTTTCCTGTTTTAAATGCGAGAAAATGACTTATGAACAAATAAAGCAAAAAAAACCCTGATTTAATAGTTTTGTTTAGAAGAATTTTTCTAACATTTAAATTTACTGTGACTCAGAACTACACACAATTTGCTGCAGGGCCTCCCAGCAAACAAGAATGCAACCTCATTAAATGAATACTGTCAGCTGAATCAGTTTAGATCGGGGGTGTCCCATCCTTTTAGCTTGTCAGGGCCGCATTGAGTGAACAGAAATTGTCTTGGGGCTGCATATAAAATATATCATATGGTTAACTCTTTCGCTGCCACGGGCAACCAAACTCAACCTCCTGATCTTAACCCTATAGCTGTGCCAGTGGGGAGACTTATTGGGGATCTGAAGAAAGAGGAAGAAACCAGCCCCCAGACTGACTGAGATGTCTGTGTGCTCTTAAGGAAAATTGTACTTTACTGTGTGTGTACTTGTCATCTTCCCAATGTGCATGTCCCTCAATGGTGATAGTGGTGAGGATTGAGGCTCCTTGATTACAGGGTCAGTACAAGGGTGTCACACCTTCATTTTCACCATTTTATTTTGCATGAGCAGCGGAGCCACTGCTGTCCTAGTCTTAACTTGACTTCTGGAAGATGCAGTCCTGTGCAGAAGATGAAAATAAACAGGTGCTTTGACTCCACCTTGCACCTAGTAAATAAGAAAATACACTTATTCTACTGAACATACAACTGCCTAGCCATTTAAATCAGTTTGAGTGGTTTCTCTAATTTTTTTCTGCATTTTACATACTTTTCTTTGAATTTCTAGCAACTGAAGCTGTTTTACAATCAAAAAGGTGAAAAATAACCCATGATTTGAACTGTCAGCAGAAGCACAGAGAAATTAATCCACATAGGAGATTACCAGTAACTAGGGGCAACAGCTTGCACAGTGGCACACTTAAATCATGGTTACATCATATGCATGCAGTGCAGATGCACAATTATCTCCAAGACAAAATTCTCAAAGCTTCAGTCAGATTTCATAAAATGCAAGCAAACACCACACACACAAAAAAAGACAATAACATGGAATGGCAGCCTAAATGGAAGGCTAGTCTGCAGACTATAACAGCAGAAGGGCTAGGTAAACTACAGAGCCCAAAGTGCAACAAATGAATTTTAATGCTCTAATAATATTCCTGATTTTTACACAAGAGAAGGGGATAGGGGCATTAACCATTTCCAAACAGGAACGGGGCAATCATAACAGATGATCTCTGAGAAGCCAAATAGTGTGTCAGAAGCTTGGCAGGGGTGGGGAGATAAGACAAATTACACTTACGCAAAAGCAGTGATACTAATGGTGTTTCCAGCTGCGTAAATCATAAGACTTAATCAGAAATCATTTGTTTAATGAAGAAGAGCAAACTAATTAGCATAGTTACTAATTCTGGCTAACTGAACTTCAAGATATTAAAATATAGCCACTGATCACTCTGATGAAGTGATCTAGACATACACATCATCTCAGAATTTGAGACTCTACCAAGAGCCCAAATAACCCCTAAATTGCAATTCCATTATACGTTTTAACTTGCTTTGCATAAAATTACTGAAAAGATCCTTGTAATGAAGGAATACAGAGCTTGGTGTACACAAAGAAATGAGTGAATCCTATTCTCAGTGTACCAAAAGATTCATTACTACATTAAGGAACTTCCCTTCCACTTTAGCAATTGCAAGCATTAAAAATATGACTTCAAAGCAGCACCAGCTGGTGGTGGAGGGCACTGCAAGGATTCACTGCAGACAAACAAAGGCCATCTAATGAGCACTTCCCTGAACTATTTCCAAAAAACAGCATAGTGTTCAAAGGAAACATTATTGAATATAGAAACTACACTGCTTTTATGCAAACAAACTGTGGCCCACTCTATCAAAACTACATGTAGTCACATCTCACAGATGCCAGAAAGATCAGACCATTCATTGTTTCCCCACACGTGATACTTTTGAGTCAAGTTCTGATACTGCCACGACATTGTACCATTAGGAGGGTGCTACACTCCTGAGGTACCATCCGTTGGATGAGGATTAAACGGAGCTCTCATCTGCTTAAATTAGTAGTGGAATAGTTTCAGGTTAAGACCCCACAGAATGTAACAAACAGTAATGGAACTTTTTATGGAAGCAGTTTACAGCATATAGAAAAATAATTTTAACACTGTTTAACAGAATTCAAAGTCAACACGGACAAAATGCAAATATTAAGTAATGCACTTCTAACTTTTCTTATATAAAATTCAAGCACACCCCTCAAGCTGCAAATTCAACAAAATTATACATATGTAAGTGAGCGAGCTAGCCTTCACTTTACATCCATGAGCTGCTGAATAGATCCAAATGAAGTTCATTAACAGAAGCGTCAGAAATGAAACAGATGCACACTCTCTGTACTTCTAACTTTTAAAGACCCCAATCCAACTATATAAACACCATCTCAAGTTTCCGCTGCAAAGAGGTCACACAAGCCTAGTGATACCAACATGGTCAACTGAAAAAAGGAATGGTTCAATGAACTGAACCACTTGATATAGCTTCTTTTAGACCACTGTTGCCCATCAGCAAGTGAAGGAAAGCTCTCAGACAAACAAATGAACAAATAAATAGGTGACCGGATGACAACAACAAAAATATGACATTCTACTTTTCTTTTTTTCTTATACAATATCCTGGAGCTAAAAGATTCATGACCATGGAGTGGAAAATTGATTATTTAGGCTTAATGATTATGTTACAACTTTGCTATAATTATTTCCCAAGATTTGGTAATATGGTATAAAAAAATAACAGCAGGATTTTATTTTAATTTATTTGGTTCTTACTTACCTATTAATACAGTTAGGAGGTGCTGTCCCTTTTAAAGGCAACAATGAATCCCTCTTCTTCAGCGTGAACACACAGACCCTACTTTGGCGCAAAAACCTAACAGTAAGGGTGCTTTGGTGCATGTGCACACTGACATTGAGGTTAAAAACGAGCTCAAGTGTACCTTCACAGATGAGAAACTGTTAAAACCAAAAACGTAATGAAAAATATAAAAAAATGTATAGATAAAAACCAATAAACGGAGCGAGAGCTAGCAAAACCAGATAAGCACTTTCGGCATATAACCTTCTTCAGATCGTACTTCCTGTAGACCTCTCTTATTTAAAAGATCAACCACCAATCAAATCATATGATTACAAGGCACACCTTCTGATTGACCCAACAGAACAAAATCATTGGTTACCCTATCAGGGCAACACCTTCTGAAGCTCAACCAATAAGCAGCAAGCCTTCAAAGACATATTTACATATCTAAGCCTGACCTATACTGGCATACCTTCTGATTGACCCAATGAGATTAAATCATTGTTTACCCTTTCAGGGCAGCATTTTCTGAGGTACAACCAATAGGCAGCAAGACATCTAAAACTCATTTACATATCTAAGCCAGAGGCTACACCTTCTGATTGATCCAATGAAATAAAATCACAATTAAAAGGTTTTGGCCAGTGTTGACTCGAGACTGGAGACACTGATGTTCTTTTAAATAAGAAGAGAGAGGGCTACAGGAAGTAAAATCTGAAGAAGGCTATATGCCTGAAGTGGGCATCAGGGGCTGTGAAAGCACCTCACTGAATACTGGCGAACTGGAGACTAGCTTAACGGAAGCGTCACTGGCAGTTTTGGACCTGTGCCGTCTGTCTCTGTCTTTATCCTTGCATTTTTTCGGAAGATCGGTAGTCGGATGGCTTACCAAAGCCATTTCGGAATACGGAGCTCGAGAACGAAATTATTTAGCTACAATAAGAGCCCAACAATGAATAGTTTGGGCGTTGAACAATGCAAAAAAACGACAGTGAGGTACGTTGTGGTCTGGGCCTAAACAGGTGACGCAGTAAGAATGGAAATTGCAGTGTGGTATTTGCTTTCTACAGGCGAGACAATTGTTAACTTTTTCTGACATCGGTTAGAGCAAGAAAAAAGAATCCCCAACGGGGTACTTAGCTTTAGAAGACATCGGGATGATTAAATTTTGGAAAACTCAGGTAGCGGCCGACCGGCACTCATGCGAACTGCTTCTGCTTCGGGCTCCTCGGCAAGAAAGACTTTTGTAATGGCATCGGCTGCTTGTTTTTATACCCCTGATGACCTGATGTCAGTCCTGAAGCGACAGCAACCGACACAGAAATACTAAGTCTCTGGTATTCGGGCCAACTGAGGGCTGCCTGCTGGCAGATAACCCAAGTGTGATGACTGCAACAGTGAAACATGAAGAACATCTGAAAGATAGATACATACATACAGGCAATATTTCCCAATCAATTTTCTTAAGTTGGTCTTACTTGGGGTATATTTGGAGCCTTTGGCAATGTAGCTACTAGCTAGGGTACTATGTAAACTTCTGCACGTGTCTGTCAGTCAATGCTTACGACTAATTAACAGCTGCGTACATCTAAAAAGAGAATGTTTCAAGGTACTGATGTATGGCTTGGTTCTACATGATGCACAATACAAGACACACTCACCGGCTTAAAACGCCTGCTGAACCACTCCAATTACATAGTGAACAAACAGGTATATTATTAAAATTCACCTTTATCTCATCACCTACTACATTGATATGTACATTGTTTAAATTAATTGCGTAATCATTCTCACTTCACAACATACTGTTGATTACACAAACACACAGAAATAAATAACTCCTTTCCAACATCACGTTCTACATGCCAGGTCCTATAGATCACTATCTGGCAACATGCCCAAGCAGATTAAAAAAAATACTTTTCTTTTAGAAAAGCAAGACGACTTCTTGTAACATTTGGATGTGGATTTTATAAGTATGCACAAAATTTTAATACAATGAAAAGTGTGGTTGCCCACCCCTTCTGTGCTGTCACATTTTCCCTGGTCTCTGCCCCTGTAAGAGGAGGCAAGTCTCCGACAAAATTCCCAAATAATTCAGAAAATCCACAAAGCCTCACAATGAGGGTCCAGTTAACAAAATAAATGTTTATCTGCAAGGGCTAGTTGAGCTTAAATATAAGGAAAGATTTTAGATCAGTGGTCCCCATAAAGGAGTGCTCAGTGACTCTAAGCAGTGCAGAGTTCAATAACTCCCGAAGGGTGTCAATAAACTCAAAATAACCATCTGATAATGCTGAAATGTTTAGCATAACATCAACACTCTTCCTGTACAGATTTGTTGAGACACATTTGTCTACACGGTGCACTACAAACATATCAGCTGGAGTGTTGTAGCTATTTTGTGCAACTACAGAGACCACCTCTGTTCTGTCATTCTACAGTGTAATACAGATGTGCGCAACACCCTTGCTATATGCCAAGCTGATCACAGAGCCGTCTCCAGGGTTAACTGGGAAGTGGAATTTCCCTTTATGCCTGCATGTTTAGATCTACAACTTTGTTTATAACATCAGCTAGATGAAACTTTAGTTCACGTACATGATTAAAAGATATGGCCTCCCTTTATATGAAGTAATAAATGCTTTAAAATGTTATCGTTTTAATCCCACTGAAATACCAGCTTGTTTTCTTCGTTTAAGTTACTAAATGTAAATTACATCAGAATGCAATTCTTCAGATGTACCATCAGTTACATGTGATTCAATCATTGAAAATCCAAATACAGTGCAATAAAGAAAATATAAACACACTCTCTTTCTTTTCACAGCAACTGCTGCCCACCATTTAACAACCATGGCATTTAGTATTGACAGTTCAGCACAGTTTCAGTTTAAGGAAGCAAAAGTAACTATTTACTAATGATTCAAACTGCTAGAAATGGGAAAATTACTGAGAAGCCACACACTAAGTGTTGGTGGCAGTGCAGTGGTTAGAGTTGTCGCCTCATAGCAAGAGGTTCTCTGGTACGATTTTCAGCTGGGGTGCCTTCTGTAGAGTCTGCATGTCCTCCCTCTGTTCGCATGGATTTCCTCTGAGTACTCCAGTTTCCTCACACATTGATTGGACACACTCAATTGGCCCTAGGTGTGAGTGTGTGTGCACGTATGTAGTACAAACGAACTACTGCAGCAGGGCTAGCCACCTGGCAGTGTAAACCTCGGCTCTACATGATTGTCACTGTTGAAGTGACACCCCGACCCCATACACAAAAATGGGAAAAGAGGTTTAGGATGGATGGACATACACTAAATGTTAAACAGTCAAAACTATATGGGCGATCTTTAAAGAAAAGGAACAACAGGACCTGGGTCAGTACACCAGTTTCTCTCAAGCATTTGTCACAGATGCATCATCTTATGCATTTAAACAACCATGTAAAGAAATGGTCAACGGCCACATCCATGGAAATGGACTCCATACCACTTATTAAGGTAATGAGTGACACGTGAAAGGGATGCAATATACATCATCATTTTTATGAGGTGCAAATGTCACTCATCCCACAAAATGGCAGCTAAACTATAACTTGGAGCTGATTCAAGATCGCATTCACAGCTCAGTTAGCAGTTAGGAAGAAAAAGGGTAGCTAGGTGGGTATGCTATCCACTAATTCTAACTCAAACACTCCCCCTCTTTCAACACAGCAATGGAGAAAGTCTGGGACAATGACATACCTATATAGATGAGTGGGGCTTCACACACCAGGGCCATGCCCTTAAGGCACACTTCAAGTACATTCCTAACAACAGCTTCACACACCAGGACCATGCTCTTAAGGAACACTTCCAGTACATTCCTAATAGCAGCTAGTATATATTCTGCCTTGATTAATTTATTTTTCCAAGTGAAACCATCAGTTAAAGAATAAATATTAAGTACTTGCCAGTAAACAATGTTTTATTGTTTTAATGACAACAAGCAAGTAATGGCCATATTACATTTCTTTCAGACTGACAAAAACGGTCTAACTGACAAATGCTGATCATCACATTTAACACAGCATCTGAAGAGAAGTTCATATTACAAGTCTGAGGTAAAATACTGAAAACTGCCATTTACAAAACTGCTTTTTTCAAAGTTAAAATCATGCTTCAAACTTTTTCGGATTAAATACGCGAAAAAAACATTATAGTTCATTATACTCCTACAAATCCGTCCAAGAACAAAAACGTAATAATCATTTTAGCAATTAACTATAAATAGAATTTTGCATGGCAAATCTGGAACCTCTTTCTCAACACTGAAAAAAATAAACATTTCTGACTGGTGCTGAAAATGGCAGCTGCTGCATTCAGAAAGTGGTATGAAAAAGGAGCTGTTTTGCAATTCACACATCAAAATAATTGACATTTTCCTAAGTCACACAACTGAACTTGTCTAATGAAATGAAAGTTCTTAACTCTGTTGACCTTATGGCCAAACTTTTTAATATACTTCTTGTTAATCTAACCAGAGATAAAAAAAAAATACTAAAATTGCTCATGTTTTGCTCCTAAGACCTATTTACATAGTGATGAACCTCAACCTTGTACTGCTATGTGGCTTAAAAAAAAAAAAAAAAAAAAAGAAAAAACAATTACATCTGAAATACATAAGAGTGACTGCACTTTTAGGGTATTCTAAAGCAGCAGCTGCTTTGCAAGCTTGGAATAAACGTATTAAAAACAGAAAAGTTATACAACACTGTATTCAACAAAGGGAATCTTGATCACGGCCCTGTGGTACACGAGGATAAAACCCTAACTACAACCTAGTTGACCGAGGAAGTAGAAGGATGATGGTAGGAAGTATGGGAGTGAATGACCATCCTGGGTCTAGGGAGGCAGTGCACCTGCTGCACAACTGAATACAAAGACATCGAGGACAGCAGCTGTCAGGGATGCTATGCTGCAGAGAGGCCAGGAGACGTGCAGGACTTCTGGAGGTCCTTTCCCAAGAAGCAGCTTTCAATGGCATCTCAGCTGCCGTGGGGTGAGGAGAACCATATGAACTGCGCATTGGACCACTCTCTAACACTTGACTTTCACCTCTGGGGAAACAAATGGGTTGATCAGGCTCTGTCTAATACTGGAAAGAATAAACGGGCCATAGACTTGGTCACATGCTGAGTAAGAGCTCTAACTCATCTTCATAGGAAGAGCACATAGATGAAATGGATCCATGCAGCAGAAGCACAAGTTTGTTTTGAGGGGGTAGCTTGCAGGTGAAAATAACACAATCTAGCATCACAATTTCTGTAGTTATCAATACACTGCCTCAAATATTGAGTATATTCTGCTTCAGACCTTTCCTAATGAACAAATTTCAAACATTTTAAATTGTGTTTAAAAATGTGTTTTGCACAATAAAAATGAAATCTCCTTCGGATCTTGAGAAACAATTCTGTTTCGGATATGAGAAATTTAAGCTATCGCTCATGTGGCAATGCAAAGATGTAGCTAACTTGTATGTTACATGGCAAGTCACTGATCAGTGTCAATAACGCTGCCAAGGGTGACGTCCATGTACACAACTTAGCAGTAATAAGGAAGTTCTACATACAACTAAAAATCATAAAATAAAAATAATGCTGCAAACAACCATTCACCAAACCTAAAGCAGTTTCATGTCTTTGAAACATGCACGCCAAGTATTCATCTTAAGAATCTTCTAGCTCAATGAACTTTATTAGAATCACTACACAAATAAATCTTGATGGGATTTCACAACTGCTGTACTTAAATTTTCATACAGGATGGTCCCTCAAAGAATAACCCAATAAAAGATTTTGGAGGACTATAATAAAATCTTGACAGAAATTCAGGTAAAAGTACAGTTGTGCAAGTTGAACCTACCATAATATTACATATTCAAATGATCACTGCTACAGTAGAGTTACCTATGTGTGTTATATCCTGCCAAGGATACAACAGCTGGCAAGCTTCTAAAGCTTCAGGGCACCTAACACAAATCTAAACTGTCAAGCAGCTTAAGCTGACCTAACTAAAAGACAAACTTGGGTGCAAAGCCTTTCACAGCTTTCCTGTCAGCAGACAGGAATGCTGAGCCCTGAAAGGGCAATCCTAGGAACAAAAAAGTAAATAAATAATTGTCCACACACTGACATAAAAAACACACCAGTAAACAAGGGGGTTGAGGGAGGGAGCAGCTACTGCAGCAGTGATCATTCTATTATCTACTGTTCTGGTGAGTTCAACTTTTACAACTGTACTATGTTGATATTGATCCCTGCTGCAGTAGCCTTAGGTAGATTACCACAGCTAACTACATTTGGGAGTGGATGGAGAAGTGGCAGGACTGCTTGGAGAATGGTCCTAGCAGAACTTGATCTACATATAGAGAAGGAATCAAGCTTATAGTACTTTGTAAATGTATGTACATAGGACCAAGTAGCAGCTTTCTAGAATACTTCAAGAAACCAGCACTTTCCAAAAAGTCATAAATGAAGCCAAGGCCCTGGCAGAGAGGTGCTTAACACTGCCTGGAACAGATTGGTTATGGAGAGTATAACAAAAGGTAATAGCCAGAGACAACCATCTGGAAATAGTCTGTTTTGACACAGCTTGTCCCTTCTTACCTTCATAAGAAATTAATAACTGATGTACAGATTTAAAAGATTTTGTTCTTTCGAGATAGTATCCCAGTTTTCTATAGACATCCAAGTATCTTTTCTCCCACATTTTAGGTTCAGAAAAGAAAATGGAGAAATGGATAGCCTGGCTTAAAGTAAACTTGGATATCACAGGTTCATAGGTTGATACTAGGCTATCGACCCTAGGGCCTATGCAAGCCTAGCCATAACAATTCCCTGGATATTTCTTCCCACAACATTTACTTCTCTGGACCCCTGTCTTGCAGGGCGACTGACATGATCCCTGGGGTGAATTTCCCATCTCCCATCCAATCATCAAGGTTCCTTTTGAAGAGGGCCAAGGAGGCGCTCTGCTTGACATGTATGGGCAGTCTATCCCAGAGTATGGGGAGTCTCTTGGTCAGGAACCTATCCCTCCAGCATGTTTTGTTCATTGCGATGACAAGGTTGAGATCCCTGGAGCGTGTGGCTCTGAGGGATTGGGATTTCTTTAAGTGGAGCATGTCCAACAGCTCAGGGTTTGACATGGCCTTGTATGTTAAGCAGAGATCGCCTCTGAGTAGAAGATATGCCACAGAGTATAGCTGGAGTTTTTTTTTTAGACTGTCAGCATATGGCATCTGCTTTAGGCCTGTGATTCTTTTAGTGAGGTATTTCTGTGGCCTTTCCAGCTGTTGCAGATGTCTTGTGAGGTACATACCAAACAGGGCATTATACTCTATAATGGGTCTAATGAGGGATGCGTACAGTGGGACAATGACCTCTTTTTTTCTGGATGAAAAGCCCTTCATGATGAGGTATGCCACATAGAAGGATTTCCTGACCGTTTTGGATTGTGGTTATCGAAAGTGAGACCACTGTCCACCTGTTTCCCTAAGTCTCTCATCACACTTCGATGTTTAGTGTCCTGCCACCTATGTGGTAATTCATGGGTACATGTTTTTTTTCCAAAGGGGATAACTATACATTTCTTGGCATTAAGCTTGAGCCCATGGCTCTGGCACCAGGCATCTGTTTCTGTAAGGCCCTTTTGTAGAATATCCACATCATTTGGGGATTCAATAATGGCTCCCATTTTGCAGTCATCTGTGAACTTTGTTAGCCAGAGTCCCTTAGTGTTGGCCTGTACTTCAGAGAAGTAGATGCCAAACAAGAGATGGTCCCAGGACTGAACCCAGAGGTACTCCACTTGTCTGGAGCTGGATTTGGAGTTGGCTACTTTTACAGTCTGGGTTCTGTCAGTAAGCCAGTTGGCAACCCATCGAGTGATGTAGGTATTTATGCCCAGCTTAGTAAGTTTATCTATGATTCCAGAGTGGGGGTTGGCGTTGAAGTCCTTGGCGAGGTCCAGATAGGTTGCGTGGATCACCTTACCCTCGTCCACAGCTCTGGAGACTGATTCGAAGAAGTCACTCAGATTCAGGAGACAAGATCGGCCCTTCACAAACCCAAACTGGGTGGGGTCCAGTGTTTGAAGGTTGCCAATGTCTTTGTTTATAAGTTCCATGACAATGCGTTCCATGCCCTTGCAGATCAGGCTTGTTAGACTGATGGGATGGTAGTTCCCGGAATCCAAGGTGGATCCTCCCTTGTGGAGCTGGATAACTGTAGCTGTGCGCCACTCAGTGGGCACGAAGCCTGAGGTGAGGCTATGGTTAAACATGACACTTAGGTGAGGTGCCAGTTCATTTTGTAGTTCATGTAGTACACAGCCTGGGATGTCATCTGGTCCCATGGATGCTGTATTCTTAGCTTTGGAGAGTGTGGTTTCTACCTATGTGGCCGTGATTATCAGAATTTGGCAATCTTTTGGTATTGAGATGGGCCCTTTAGGAGGTGAAAGGGGGGTGAAGTTGGCACTAAATCGATCTGCCAGGATATTGGCAATATCCTTGGGATCAGTATATTTAATGCCATTTTGTTGTAGCTCAGAGCAGATCTGAGCATTACCATTTAGATTCTTGACATAACTATAGAATGTGTCTTGTGGTTGTCTTTGGAATCTTTGGCAATTTTATTTTTGTAACTAGGTTTTGAGGATTTTATGAGGGATCTCAGCTTCTTACTGAGGCTGGTGAGGGAGTTTTTGGCATACTGGAATTTTCCTCTTTTCTGCAACAGTTTCTTCCTTCTGTTGTATAGTTTGTTTATAGCAGGGAACCACCAGATTGGCTTCCATTTTTGGAGAAGAGCATCTTGGTTCTATTTGGGATGGCACAATTCATGCACGAGTGGATGTGGTCGTACAGTGCCTTAGTGTAGGATTCTGCAGTCGAACTTCCAGATCCCGTCTGCGTGGGTGTTGTGAAGTTTGTCACTTCTGACTTCAGTAGCATGAAGTTGGCTTTGGAGAAGTTTTTTAAGGAGGTTTCCTTACTGGGGGGTGGGTGTGGGATGTGGATGTCAAAGGTGATTTGCTTAAGGTCAGACCTGACCAATGAGAGGGTGACCACTGGTGTGGAGCATCTATCGCCCTTGTTGGTAATGACCAGGTCTAGGATATTGGAGCCCCTGGTGTGACAATGGATAGGGCGTTGGAATTTATGAATTCTAAGAACCGTTGGGAAAAGGAGTTGGTACACGAGTAGTTTTCCCAATTAATAGCAGGGTAGTTGAAATCATCCAGTATTAGGGTGTTTGGTTGTATCTTAATATTTTCCAGTATGTTTAGAAAGGTGTAGTGAGAATCTTGGGGCATGGTGGGGGATCTTTAGCAAGCTACAGTTTGGATTGCAGTCTTACCTAGTGTTATAGTTGCATCTGGAGAATTTCAGATGCATTGTGTCGGGCAACTATCCTGGGGGTGTGAATATCCTTGGTGAATATGGATACTCCTCCACCTTTAGTGTTTCGGTCTTGGTTTTGTGGCCGAAAAGTGTGGTAAGAATTTTAGTAAGAATATCCTCCCCTTACCCATAATGCCCCTGTATCCCTTCTCCCTTCTTACCAATATCACTTTAGGCATAAAGGGATTAGTTCTCAAAGAAACCCTGTTTCTGTGGAAAATGAGACCAAGTTAACTCACCATAAGAGCTTGCAACTCAGATGCTTTTCTTGCAGAGGTCAGAGCAATCAGTGAAACAAGTCTTCCATGTTAAGACTCTCAAGTCAGCCAGTTTAGCTAATTCAAATGGAGCAAGTTTTAGCTTTTATAACACAAAATTAAAGGAAAACTCCACACTCTCATAAAGCTTAACTCAATCGTTCGGTTTCTTTTCTCCCTATAATATAGTTCCAGCATTGAGGAGGTACCAGAAACCTGCTTGTACTTCTTAAAAAATAAGTTATGTACTCACCATAATGTTCCATCTGAGTAGTTCTACTTTATTTGTCTTCAACCTGTGGGTCCAGCTATTGCTCCGAGCTCCATGCTCCTCCCCTTACCCATAATTCCCCTGTATCCCTTCTCCCTTCAGATAAAGTTTGCTGCCTAACAGGTAACAGATACCCGACCAAACAACACCTTATCTTCCAACACAAACATCACAAATGAACTTTAGCCCTGACAGAACCGAAGATCCCAGCAATAATTGTCCGTTACAAAGGATGTATCATATGCCAAAGGATAAGGTTAGGGGGAAGGAGGGGGGAATGGTTGAAGACAAATGAAGTAGAACTACTCAAATGGAACTTTATGGTGAGTACATAACTTCTTTATCTGAAGTAGTTTACTTCCTTTGCTCTTCAACCTGTGGGACAGAGTCCCTAACTCTTGGAAGGCCCTCATGGAAGGATATTTCTGAGCACCACACAACCAAAGGATGCTCTACTCCTAGAGACCAAATACAGTTTATAATGAAAAATAAAGTTGTGAGATGAACATATCTTATCCAAAAAGAGACCCTAGACCAAAAAGCTGCTGACATAGCTATAGATTGGGTCAAATGAGCCTTCACTCTTCCTGGAAGAGAGAAACCTCTATCTGAATAAGCCCGGCCAATGCATTGTGAAATCCAGTGACCAAGTCACTTTTGAGACAGGTTTACCTAAGAAGGGCTTGGCATAGGGCAAAAAAAGCTGATCAGACTTGCGGAAAGGTTTAGTCCTGTGCAGATAAAACCTCAACTGCATGTGTACGTCCAGTAAATGTAATTTGTATTCCCCTTTGTTCTGGTAGTTCAGACTAAATACTGGTAAATTAATAATCTGATTAATACTGGCCTCCGAGGCTACCTTGGGAAGGAAGGATGGGTTAGTGTGTAGTGACACTCTATCCTTGTGAAAGATCATGTAAGGGACTTTGATAGAAAGAGCTTGAAGCTCCGACACCCTTCCAGCGGATGTAATGGCAACCAAGAAGGCAGTTTTCCAGGTCAAAAATTGTAGATCCACAGATGCCGCAGGCTCAAAAGGAGGAGAAACTAATGCCTGCAACAACAAAGTGAGATCCCATGGAGGAATGGGGCCCTTAACCGGGAGTCTGAGAAGAAAGGTTTTACAAAGTTTAGAAGAAGCCAAAGATATGTCCACCCCAACATAAAAATTAGAAATGGCGGTTAGCTGGACTTTCACCATTGAGGAATTAGCACCCTTATGAAAAAAATGCTAGCTAGAAAATCTAAAACCGCTGAAAGTGGTGCAGTAAAATGGTCCAACCACTGAATGGCCCAAATAGAAAAACGTTTCCATTTACTGCGATAAACTTTTCTGGTGGACGATTTATAAGCCGCCACCAGAATGGATTTAACAGGAGATGACACACTGGGAGTCCTAAGAATCATGGGAACCAGAGCAGCCAAGCAGTGAGCTTCAGACTGTCCATATCTGGATGAGGAATCCCCGAAGGATGTGAAAGCAGATCCGGGACCGGATCCAAGGTCCATGGTGGAACAAACTAGATGAGACATGAATAAGGGAAACCAAACCTGTCGAGGCCAGAATGGGGCGATGAGGATCACAGTGCTCCCCAGCCTTTGGGCTTTCTGCAGAAACCTCAACATGAGGGGAAGAGAAGGATATGCATAAAGAAGTCCGGGAGGCCAAGCATGAATCATAGCATCTCTGGGGGGTTTCACAGTGAAAAACTCGCTGCATTTCGCATTGGAAGGAGATGTGAAGAGATCGCAGCAAGGATGACTCCACTCTAAGAAGATCTGTTCCGCTACTGAAGGCTTCAGAGACCACTCATAAGGCATCAGGATAGGTATGCTGAGCCCGTCTGCTATAATGTTGGACCGTCCTGGCATGTGCATTGCCACCAGAAAACGGCTGGTGGAGATCGCCCATTCCCGCACTCACATGGCCTCTCGACATAAGGGATAAGATCTGATTCCCATCTGTTTGTTGATATACCAGATCACTGACATGTTGTCTGTCTGAATTACAATCGTTCCCAGAGGAAGATGAGCATGGAGGGCCTGCAACAAAAGGAGAACCGCTCTCATCTCTACAACACTGATGTGCAGATAGGTCTCGGAAGGGGACTACATCCCTTGGACTGCCCTTCCCAAACAATGCCCCCCCCCACCCAAGTAGGGAGGCGTCCGTGGTCACCGTGGTTTGGGGTAAAGGAGGTTGAAAAGGAAGTCCTCTGAGAAGATCCGGGGACTGAATCCACCACCAAAGGGAGTCCCTGCATACTTTTGAAAATCTCACTGGAAAGGACAAAGGGAGGTCTAACAGTGACCACTGAACCGCTAAAGTCTACAGCAGTACCATCATATGAAGGCGTGCCATGGGGAGAAGATTTATTGTGGCCGCCATAAAACCTAAAGCTCTTAACATTGCTTCAGATGTTGGTAAATGGGTCTGAAGAATGTGTAAGATGTGTAGCCTCAAACTGCGTATCCTTTCTGAAGTGAGGAACACACTTTAATCGTATTGTGTCCAGCCGTGCCCCAATGAAATCTAGAATCTGAACCGGGTGAAAAGCAGACTTGTTCATACTGATCGTAATGCCCAACTTGTTTGCTAACTGAAGGAAGGAGTCCCTGTCCTGACATAGTAGAAGCTCTGAGGGGGTGGTAAAGAGCCAATCGTCCAGGTGCAGAAAAACTTGAATGCCCTGAAGCCTCAGGTGAGCTGCTACTACTGCCATTACCTTCGTAAACATCAGGGGGGCTGTGATGAGACCGAAGGGGAGGGCTCAAAATTGGCAATGATTGGCTCCCAACCGGAAGTGAAGGAACCTCCAGGAGTACCTGTGCATCTTGATGTGATAGTACGCATCATGGAAGTCGATCGAGCCCATCCAGTCTCTGTCATGCAGATAAGGTAGAATAGATTGAACTTTGACTATCCGGAATTTTGTCTTTGTTACTGACAGGTCCAATTGGAACAGATCTGATATTGGTCTGAGGTCCCCTGTCTTTTTTGGCACTAAAAAGAACCTAGAATAAACCCCAGATCCAGACTGGTCTGGGGTGGATGAATCGTTTTCTCAGCGGTGAGTCTACCTGCACTACTGCTTCCTCCCGCTGTGTGGGCTGGACGTCTGGGAGGGTTTTGTAGTAAGGGGGTAGATCCTTGAAGGGGACAAAATATCCTCTGGATATCACTCGCAGCACCCACTGATCTGTAGTAATGGACTCCCATGTTAGTGGGTGAAGCGACAGATAACCCTCGACTGCCTCCAGAGATGGACAGCAGGACAACCCCTCAGGGTTGCTGTCCGGGTTTATCTGAGAAAGGTTCTTGGGACCCGGAATTCCTAGGACCTCTTCTGCCTCTAGGGCAGCGTCTACTGTATTCCCCACTGCCTCTGGGGAAAGGTGACTACTGAGCATCCCCGGAAAATGCCTGAGACTTGTGGTACCACATCTTCTTCTGGCCTTGCTGGTTCTTGGAAAAGGACCTTTGAGGCAGTGAGAAGTGGACCACAACAACAGACAATGTCTTCCTATCCTTCTTGCTCTGGACCAAGTCTGACTGTTTTCCCAAAAAGGGAAGAACCATCATAAGGGGCGTTAGTAAAAGACGCCTTGAAGGGCTCAGAGAACTGACATAAGCGAAGCCAGGTGTGGCGTAGGATGGCAACGCCTGACCCCGTTGCCCGTGCGGCTCCATCAGTGGCATGGGAGAACAAACGCATGGACGTGTTGGCTACTGATTTTAGGGTGGCCATTCATGCATCAAATGTCTTCCTGTCCTCTGCCGACATGGACCCTGGGATCGACTCCGTGACTTCCTTGACCAGATCTCTCTGGAGTCGAATAACATGCGCCATGTACTTCACCCACTCATGCAGAAAGTCACTGAAGCATAGACTCACTTCCAAAAATGATCCAACGCCCTCAACTCTCGGTCAGGCAGATGGACTGTGGAACTCTCCTGGGCAAGCTCCTTCTTGGTGGCCGCCACCACCAGCAGAGCATCTACAGGGAATCCCTAGTGCCAGTGTAATTTGTCTGCGGAAAGGCTCAAGACCTTGCCTGGCTGCTTGGGTATTGGTTCTACAGTGTCTGGCTCCTTCCATACCCTAGATGTTATCAAATCCACAAGTGGATCGACAGGAGGGGATACCCAAGAGGTAGACGGGCCCGAGCCAAATGCCTCGAGAAGCAAGGACTCGTCAGAGGTTGGTTTTGGAGCGGACCACCCCCCCCCTTTGGTGGAGGGTCTCCAAAGGAGACATCTTTGGGGGGTGATCTTGCGGAACCTTCCCCTTCATCCAGGTTCGTGTCTTCAGTGAGGGACTCTGCAGGAGAGTCCAAGTTCCTCCTTTTTATACATTTGCTTGTGGGGGGGCTCCTCAGGAGGACTCTCTGGGGAGGTCTCACAAGCGGGTTGTTCCAAGGCCGGAACGTCCTGGTGCATTATGGCTATGGGCTGTCCCTGAGAGGGCAAGATGGTCGAACCTGCACTCAAGGCCAGGAGGGTCTGAATGGACTCCGAAGATGAAAGAGTCAGAGGCCTCGACCTTGTGAGAACCCTCTCCACCATGTCGAATGCAGAGGGGGGAATGGACCTCCTGGGCTGAACTAGCAAAAGTTGCTCCCCCCTGATCCGACCGGGGCATCAGAGCTGAGACACTGAGGGGCATGCTTCTCTCCAACATGCTCAGAGCAGAGAGCACTCTCTCGGATCCGACCCAGAGACTATGGCTCAGAGAGCTTGGATCCGATCTATACAGATCTGACGCACTCAGGGGACTGGCCTGCGTCGAGGTACAAGGTACCATTTGTGCTGACCCCCTGGACTCTGACCGTCCTCAGATCCAACAGCTCCGAAACTGCAGGTCGGATCTGAGAAGGAGTGATGGGTCTAAATACTGGTTGGAAAGCGCCCGCTCCAGTGGGAGAAGGCCCTGGCAAGACCCCCATCTGGATTTGAGTGTGGCTAAATCTCCGGATCATCTTGTCCATCTCCGCTTCAGATAGGCTCCGGGTAGAGGGGGAGGCCGCCATCAAAGTGGGCCAGGAGAGCCGGTGAGGAGTAGGCCTAGGGGGCGACCGGCTAACTAGAACCTCAGGCTCAGGGGAGAACCTTGGGGACCTCAGCCAAGGTGAAACAGCCTTCGGCAGGGGGCCAGCCTCCGAGTGGTCAGGGGAGAGCTTGCAAGGCCAGTCCTTCTTGACCTTATCCCCTTCCCTGGGCCTCTTGGTGGGAGGGTGAGCCCCAGAGGCTGAGGAAGGGGAAGCAGCAACAGCAGCTGCTGCTTTCTTAGCGGGGGAAGGTGGGACGTCCATCCCAGCAGTGGGAGGGCAACAGGCCCTTGACAATCAGTTTGTCCCACCTGTCCTAAAGTGCTCTGGGGTTAAACCCAGCCCAAATAGGACAGGGGGACTGGAGGTGAGCCACCAGCAAACAAACCATGCACAGAGTGTGGCCATCCATCGGGGAAAGCTTATTTCCACACTGTGCATCTTTTGAAACCAGGCTTCGGGGCGTCCACCATGCCTTAACCAGTTCAAAGTAAAAAAAAACACACACATACACACACACACACACACACACACACACACACTACCACGAGGAAAGAGAAGAGGGAGGAAGATGGAAAAGCCTACAAGAAACAAGCTACGAAGAATCCCGTGAAGGTATAGAAAAGGTTAGGAGCAAAAAGGATAGTTAGAAAAGTCCAAAAAGTTAAATTTTACTCTTTACACTGCAACACTACCACAATGGAGCTCGGACCATGCTGCTTCTTCTCAGGCGGCAAATGAGATCTGAGGGGAGAAGGGAGACAGGGGTATTATGGGTAAGGGAAGGAGCATGGAGCTCACAGCTATAGCTGAAAAATGCAGCCGTGTCGGATCTGATATGGGTCCGAGGACCCACAGCTGAAGAGCAAATGAAATAAACTATTTCAGATCCTTTATTTCCTTGCACTGGAGTCAAAGGAAGGGAAAGCCCACCTACTTTTTCTTTTCAACTCAACTTCTCACATACTTCGCAGAGAAATTCGTCTCTAACTGCATGACATGTCATAGACACAGTTAAATCTGTAGTTTGCCCTGTCAGGTACTGCTGTCAATCTTTGGCAATTAATCCTGCTAATGTCAGGAAAACAGCAGCTGAGGTAAAAAAAGACAGAAAGCTGTGAAACTGTTTTCCACTGTTTTTATTGCAGAGGGAAGGAGAACTTAACACTCCCCATTTTATAGCAAAACAAAGCAATTAGATCAGTCAGGGGTTTAAAGGCAGTTGTCAACTCTTCTGACAAATTTACAAAATCAGCAACACAGTATTGAAATGTTAAGCTTTAAATAAGTAATGCTATTTATAATAGTTTATATGTTAAGATAACTTAAATGCAGTATGTAGAAAAGTCAGAATTTTTTTTTCTTGTAAAACATCAATGCATCATGCATGGACCATTTCAAGCCCCCCCCCCCCCCCGATAAAAACACACAGGCCAGAACTACAGAAAGTAGGTGCACTGACACTGTTCATAAAAAGGTCTTTTCTGCTTTTTTCTGACATCATTCCACAGGGGGTGCATATCTGGTACATGCAGATCCATTGTAAAAGATTCCCACTAACTTTGAGTCAGTCCTTACATTGTTAGAGTGCAACCATAATATACTGCTGAATTTAATTTAACATATATTTACTATGTGCCCTTGCATTAAAAACACTAAGAAAAGGAAATCAGAAGTACTTAACTGTGTTTAAATACGCACCCACCCACACTAATATGCTTTTGTACACATGTACTTTACATGCATACACATACAGAAACACACACACATGCTATATAGTATGTATACATGTGTATGCGGAACATGTGTGCATACAATGAATTATTTATAATAAACAACATAGTATAGTTAAGCATCATTAATGTATGCATTCTAGTAAATGTTGCTCAATGATTTACTTGGTCACTATCACACACTGGCTGTGTGCTGCACATGCAATCTTGGCCACTGTTTTTTTGTCAGCATTTTTTTCTTTGTATTGCTAACTGCATTTAATAACTATTATCTTTGCCAATGTCGCTTAAGTTGTGGCTAAAAAGGGTCCTGGGACCAGTTCACTTTCCTGGTTACCAAAGTATAAATAAATATGAAATAGAAAAAAGGAGGGTGAACATGACAGAAATAATTGAGGAACTAGTAAATTACATTTTAAGTCTGCATCATTCATGAGAGAGAAAAAATCATCCCACTGAAGGCATTGGAAAGTAGCAGACAGACTATGTTTACAGTCCTACTACCTGTCACTTGTAAATGCACAGAAAGGATCATTTACTGCAGTGAGAGTTTTCACACCTCAGTATGAGAGTGTTGTGGGAGGGTGTGTCAAATATATTAGGACTACAACAGACTCCTCTTACATAAACCTGTTTTATCTACTTTCTTTCGATGGAAGTAGCTAACAGCTATTTATAGCGTAGAACAAGCTCTGACAAACACATAAATGAGGCCCAGTCAGGTAAACATAGAAGCAGCTCTGTTACAGAATGTGTGTTTAGATAACAGTGCTTCACAGTCCTGCCATTCAGTCTGAATGGCATGATAAAACAGAAACACTTCCTTATTGTCTAGCATGTATCTTATAAAAGTGGACTTGAAATAGATTCTGAGAAGAAGGAATGAAAGCAAGAAAACAAAATCACATTTCCAAGTCAGGCCCCATCTTCCACCATTTTGAGAGAAACACATTAAAATTATAAAATAAGCATTTGGAGTGACTTTAAGGCATTAAAATAGAGCAAAAACAAAAATACAATGAAAAAAATACGTTTGAGTTCTAAGGTGGAGTTTTCCTTTAAGATTCCCATGGAGGGGCCACTTGTTTTCTTGGAGGCCTCTTATGCAAAACCCCTTTCAAAAACATTTTGAAATGAAAATGCATCAAAAGGAGGAGGATCTATGAGGAGACATGCTGAAATGGCCAATAAATTAACTCTTATAGAGGAGTAAAACCATAGAAACACTAGTCCTGAAAGGGTGCATTTATGTTGTTTGCACAAACTAGAGAACCTTTTACATTTGCTAATATAGGATTTTCTAGTAGCAGGCTTTCTTGCCTCTATTATTTGCTGCATGTCCACAGTAAACAGGTACCTAAAGGGAATTAAGACCCCATCATCCAGTTGAAGTTGATTGGGATTGGTGTACATCAAATGTATCAATGATCTTGGAGGATTACTCCAGAACCTTCAGAAGTACACTAGATATCAACAGAAAGGATGGAAAAGCATACAGGAACATTCCTGTTTAAGAAAAAGAAAAAGTACATGTCTTTAAGACCTTCTTGCATGGAGTCTTGGAGCATAATCTTGCCAGCTGATTACTCAAACAGGAGGCAAATAGGTCTACTTGAGGAACTCCCCACAGATGATCAAATCTTTGAGGATCTACTGTTCCATTCATGAGGTCTGCCCTTGCCTGCTCAGCATGTCTGCCACACAATTTTGCTCTGAATGAATGGAGGATGCCTGTAGAGTAAGACTATGCTAAGAAGCTATATCCCAAGCTAACATGGCTGGTCTGAAAAAGGGGTATGACCTGGTTTTCCCTTGCTTGTTGATGTACTAAGACTGCTGCATTGCCTGTAATAACTTAAAGAGGACCTGGGGACCAAAGATGATTCAGACAGTTGAGAACTTTGATAAAGGAAAGCATTTTTACTTTATTTTTATGTGCTTGGGTCTGTCCTTGGTGTCCCACACACCTTGCACTTTTATCCTTTCGGAAACTGCTCCCTAAGCAAAGTCTGAGGCATCTGTGGTGACGGATTGCTTTGGAGCAGGGAGGGAAAAGGTGAGACCTGAGTTTAGGGAAATTTTCTGTCTCACAAAATGATTTCTCTTCTGACAAACCTCATCTCTGTGATTTGAAGAGCCAAAGATGTTGGTGCTTGGACCAAAGACACTTCCGATACCACTCTATTTTTCCCCATGTGGATTCTTGCTAGGGGTATCATGAGAATCTTAGATGCCATGAGTCCAAAAAATCTTGTGGTATTCCCTTGTAGTGGCTGATGTCTGAGTGGAAAACCTTAGAAATAGAGTTAAACATAGATCTAAAATCTCTCTGAACGCAGGTGTCTAGTGGACACTCGAGGAACACAATCCTGTGTGAAGAAGTCAAAAAAGACTTTTGAATGTTCTCTTGGAATCCCAGCTTGTGTAAGAGAGATGTTGCGGAAGTGAAAGTTTCCGGACCCTTTGAAAAAGACTCTGCAAATATAAGCAAAATATAGCAAATATTGGATACCCTGAAGCCTGCTATGAGTTATAACTGCAAGTAGACACTTTGTGAACATTCTTAGTGCAGTGGATAGTACAAAGGGTGAAGCAGAGACTGGATAATGTGAGCTAGACACACAAAACCTTAAGAAACACCGGAAGTCTGGATGTATAGAAATGTAACGATAACCATCTTTTAAATCTTGTTATTTCCAGGAAACGTAAATAAAGAAGACGAGGTAACAGGTTGTGAAGTGAAAGCATTTTGAAATTGGGCAGCATCACAAACAGTTTTAGGAAAGAAAGATCCAAAACTGGTCTCCAAGCATTTTCTTTGTCACTAAAAGCATCTTCGAATAAAAACCTTTCCCAACCTGGGAAGGCGAACTGGTTCTATCACTACCCGAGACAGCATGTGTTGAAGGATAGGAGGAAATAGAGGCGTCTGGTCTGGTGGTTGAGGAATTACCTCCTGGAAAGAAGGGAGTTCCTCCCACTGCTCCCTGCAACACTTATGATCTTCAGAATGATCTTCAGAACCAAAGTGTCTGAAAATATCTGTTGCCAAAGTGAAATGTGGAGCTTCAGACTTTCTGAAAGGAGACTGCCAGGGTGAGAGGGGAAGAAAAGGTCCCTTAAAACAGTCATTCTGATGTCTTGGGTTCTCAGAAGTTTTGGGAATCCTTGATTACTTTTTGGAACCCTCTGTCATTTCTTCCTAAACATGCTTTATCCGCATTTTGGTGAAACTGTTTATTTTGCTTTTTGCTGAAATTGAGTGACGGAATAGAGCATCTCTTGGAAAATGAGGACTGAAAATTTTTTTAGAGACTCACTGTCAACTTACCCCTTTCTTTACACCTTTTGATAACCTCTGCAGCAGAAAAAACAAACAATCTCTAGCCAAAGAAGAACTTAAATTGTCATGTTTCAAATTTTCTGGGAGGTTCCGATAACATAGCCAGGCAAACTCCTCAAAAACAGTACCAGTGGCCATAGCCCTGGGAAAAGTATCAAATGAGTTATGCATGCACACTGTAAACAATGAGCTGTGTCCTGTAAAATGGAACTAAATTATTTAAAGCAGATTTTCCTCATAAGAAGAAAAGTACACACAAAACATCCCTCACATTTTCACAATTAGAGTAAATTTTAACATACGAGACTGGCAATTCAAAATTCTGAAAATCAAAGATGTAGAAGCATATACTTTTTCCCCATACTTATCAACAATTTTCCCATCCTTGTCAGAAAAAGTAGGATTGGAATTGGCCAAATGTTTAGTAGCAACAAGATTAACTAAAGCTACAGCTGCTGGGTCAGGCTGGGATGAGTGTATAAAAACTATAAAGACTGAGGAATTTTATTCTTTCTATTTGTCTTTTTGGGGGCAGCAGGCTGACTGTCAGTCACACACGCATTGTCTGAAGCTGAAAGAACTGGAGGAATGGATGCAGTTTCTGGAAATTCCTTCTGTAGCAGCTCATAGTATTTTTGAGGGACTGAGACACCTTAGTGTTTACCCACTCTAAACACTGGCACATTCTGGAAATGCTCCCAGAGAAAAAGAAACCCCCACAGGGAGAATCAGGAACTGATCTCTCCTGTGAGTCTGAGTCAGAAAACTGGGGAGAAAATCCTGCATCTGTCCCTTCATCTTCCTGTGCAGATTCAGAATTCTTAATCTCTTCAAGAAAAAAAAGGTACCCCTCTTTCTTTTACTAGAAACCACTTTATAAAGAGGATTTTTAGCCTGAATCAAACCCTGAGCCAGGCACAGTAAACTACTCCTGTTTAAGGAAGTTTGAGGTTGAGTAGATACATGTTTAGTTTTCTTTTTGACATGAAAAATGAAGACAGTGTTATTAATGTCAGCAGCAGCTTCCCCAGGGATAGGCACAGCATTCTGACCAATAAGAGAAGTCTTCCGTGTTCCCTCTCCAAGGGTTGACAAGCGAAGCTCCCCTTTGCCTACTGAGGGGGGACCCCAACAGCCATAGAAGATGTGGTTAACCCACAGATCATAGTGGCTTGTAGGTGCTACACCAGACAGATTCAGGATAAAAGATAATGGTCAGAGGAACCACTTTTGAACACAACGAAGTTGTCCACCTGTATCTGAAGCAAATGGATAGCCAGCTGTGGTGGCAAGGGCTGTTTGCTTAACTTTTTCTTTTTGTGGTACAAAAAGGACCAACTGTGGGACGGGTAGATTGTTCCATGGTCAAGCTGAAAATAGTGCCTCTTTCCCAGAGACTATCAGGCAGCATAAGCTGGTAGAAATTTAAAGTCTTTAAAAGTCACTTTATTCACTAAAATACAATAAAAAACACATTACAACATTTTGCCAGTCTCCCAAAGTAAAATAAACACAACACTGCCACAAAAAATGTTTTTCAATTACTTTAAATAACTTTTAAAATGACAGAAAAATTTGCTCTACTTTAAAACACAAACTCCCATCTTTCCTAATCAGGGAATTACAATAAAAATACATTTTTAATGTGGAATCCAGCAAAGGAACAGTACAAGCCAATCGTCTATGTTCAAAGCCCGCATAGGTGTGCTCTCTTCAACAGCAGGAAAGCTCAGAAGGGCTTGGTACTCACACCTACCTTTCTAGTCAGTTCAGCTTGCTATGACTAACTGTTTGGATACATGGAAGATGCCTTGAAGCTTTGGAGTCTGGCTAGCTGTTATATTCTTTGCAATATATAACCCATATGGATAAAGCTACTGCAGCAGTAATCAATATAATCTAATTTTCTTTACAAATGGCCTATTTGTTTAACATAACTTAATTCTGCGATGATTACAATTTGCTCCTAAATGACCCTATTCAAGCGCAACCTAGACAACTAGATGGGAGACAGTAAATTCATCCCGGGGGTAGCACCTATGTCCCCCATGGACAGGAGGAGTAGGTTCTGATCATAGACCCACTCTGCGAACAACAACCATCTAACCAATGAAAATTAGGGAACACAGGTATGACATGGCTACGCTTGTAAAGGCCCTAGGACCATTAGCCTAGTAACCTCTTATAAGCCTATGAACCAACTGCTCTTCCAAAATCCTTTAGCGACTTTATGAAGCATAAGTTATTCTATTTTGCAAATTATTCCCCTAACATTCAGAACAGTCAGTTCAGGACAGCATTAATCTCAAGTTATGCCTATGATCATTTGTTAATCTCTGCTCACAAAATGCCTGCTAACATACAAATCCAAGTATTCCTCCCACCTCCATATTTGAGAATACCACATTCAAATCTACTCTCATTTGTTCAGGTTTTAGTGCTACTTTCTGAAGACTCCTGCAAGGTATCAAGGATGCCCCCACTCTTACATATGGCTGCAGTCAAGGTGTTCCAAATGATAACTGATTCACAAGTATCTCATCAGTTAATACCTTCCTTTTTCGGTCATCCTCACAAATGTTTTCTCAGGTTCTTTGAAGTACTGTGTTGAGTATTTTGCCATTTCCAGGCTCTAATGTAATCCATACTGCTTCCTGTCTTTCTTGGTTCACCGATTTGCTTTGAACTTATTATACATAGAGCTAAAATCTACAGTTTTTTCTTTCATCCTTCCAGACTCTCACAGGCAATGCATCCTCTGGTTAATCAATTCCATACTGACAACTTGCTAAAACCACAGACTGACATACTATCCTGGTGGTTTATACCTTCTTTTGATATCTAGACATAAATGGAGATGTAGGTATTCTAGTTTTAAAAACAATAAACAAAACTGGTGGTTTGAGTAGGTTGCCAGTGTGGAACTGAAATTGTTTCAACTGAAGAAAATCAGTAACCTGATTTCGGATGATTGTGTTTGAAGAAATGCATACACTAATTATCCTGATGTATTTATTTCCCACTCATGTTTTGTTATAAGCTACAATTCCACTGCTGCCATAGATTTCTTGCACTAAGTCGAGAGGTATGGTACTCAACACCTCAAAGTTTGTTTTATTTATTTTATTTTGCAGCCCCTCTGTCTCATCCACTTGACATTAAGTTTGTTTATTAATGATCCATGATGACATATTAATGGAAAATACTTTGCTAATTTGATATGAGCAGAGGGAATTGGATGAAATGCAGACTTACACCTCATGATCCTGCTTCTTCTCCTAGACACCAGTATAAGCACACATTCCTCCAAGGTGGTCACCAGTCTCTAAACATGGCAAAGCTCTGTGGTCTATTATATTATACTTTCCTCCCAATGATGAAACTTGTGTTGCACTACATCCTAGCCCCATATATGTCATGGGCAGGAAGCAGCTCTAAGAATGCATTATGTCAAAGACCCCTCAACAGTTTTTGAAAAATTCCTCTTACACCATTACAAACTCATCTCCGCTAGACTACTGAGATCACTTCTCATGTGGCTCTTCCTGCAATCTCATTTTATTTCTCTCCCACAGTGTCAGGAATTCAGGTAGCCATGAACCTTAACCCCTTATCACATCCTTCTTGTAGTACTATCCTTGATGATAATAGAGTTACCAGTCAAAACGGTTTCCTTCTGCTAACTTTATGGTGCACATAGATAGACCCCTGACTGCACACCATATGACCAGAGTTTGAACAGTGTATTAAGTACCAGAACAGGCAGGAGAGGAAATTAAATGGCCGGTTATGGTTTAACCCTTCTTGGAGGAAGATGCAGTTGTTGTCAGTTGGCTCTCTGCAACTCCAGCAGAAGGCCTGGAGCAGGAAAAATAAGATGATGTTTTTGGAAAGGATGTATACCGTGGCTAGCCTACCTAGTAATGGTAGCCTATGTCCACGCATGCAAATAAGCTCAGTTGCACAACATAAAGTTGCACAGGCAGTACCTACAATGATGCACATATGAGGCAGACCACCAGGAAAGTGGATAGGGTTCAGCAGTAAACCCCCACAGTTATCAGAATGCCAGAGAAGGCACAAGCAAACCTCATGGCTGCTCTTGCTCTTGTATGGTCCTGGGTATGCTCCTCTAAAGGAGGAAACAAATGGGCTTAGTCTGATAAGGGAGGCACTTTGACAGCCAGCAGAAACAGGGGCAAAACTGGTAAAAAAATCAATTGTTTCCTTCTCCTTTTGGCTTCTATACACCCTTATATAAGTTCCTAAGGAGGTTTTCTGATGAAGCTACTTTCAAACAGAAACCTATCTAAACCATTGTAAAATGGTTATCATGAGCAGGTACAGTTGGGAAGGATGTACATCTCCATACTATCCCTCCCAGAGCCCACAGGGATTCTACTGCTCTTCTTTCCTGGCAACCTTTGGAGTAGTTGTTGTTGTGTCTTTCGGCTTATCCCGGTTAGAGATCACCACAGCAGAACTCCGGTCTGCTAATGTTTGGTAATGGATTTTTACGTGCCGAGTTACCAGCCCTGATGCACAACCTTCAACGAAGGCACGCCTATTCATGCATGCCTCCACACAGAAGACGCTCTAGCTGAGACTCGAACGCGACAACGTCTTGCTGTGAGGGAGTAGTGTGATACAGAAATGAAAACCACTGCCCCTTGACTCCTGGTCAGCTTTGTCTTTAGACAAGCAGTCTTTTCACAGAGCTCAGACAACTATATGTGAGGCAGAAGGGAGTGATACTCCATCATCCAAAATGTCTCCAAAAAGATCGTTGCTTCGAAAGACTACACTGCACCACTTCCATCTTACCTGCTGTTAGCTGCTTAACTGCTGATTTGGTTGACTGTTAACCAGATTTACTTTTTGGCTATGGTCTCAAATGAATCATTTATTTTTTTATTTACTTACATAACCTTCACAGCAGTCCTCTGCTTAGAAAATCCTCTTTCACCCAGAAGCCACTGAGAGGATTTAGAATTCCCCAAGGCTCCCATCTATAAAAGCAGTCGCTTACAAATTTACCACCATCTTACCAAACAAAACAGACAGTGATTTCATGGCAGCGTACACGTGAACTGTGGTGAGAAAAAAAGACAGGAAAGAGTGACAATACACAGACCACATGAAGAGCTAGTGAAGCAGCAGAAAGCAAATGAAGACACAAGGATGATCCAGAGAAGAAGCCCTTTACTGTACCACCAAGCAGCACAACAACAGTGGACAAATACTTTCATACTCCTACAGAGCCTTCTTCAGAGCTCACTGATAAAAGCAAAGGAGATCACAAGTATAATTGTAATAACAGCAATCAAAGTTGACATTGGTTTAGGGATTTGCACAAAGATTTTCAATATAATACCAATCACCTAGAAAGAACAAAGTTACTCTGCCTATAGGAGAGGTGTTAAATTAGAGGGTACTGCAGTGTGCGGCATCAGTGAGCATGGAGAATTGTAGAAGTACAATGTTTACATGTGCCTTGGGTGAAGCTGATTGAAATAAGAGACTTGTGGGTTGACTGACAAAGACAGATGCACAACTGTCTAGTCAGGAATGGCAGGAGGTAATTTCCTAATTGGAGGAGTTAGAGGGTGAACAGTCCACCAGTAATAAGGTAGGCTATTTTTTCAAATGATTTAGTTCTAAAAAGCAAAACCCACTATTACAGAGGGATATACTTGATAAGAAAATAAGTACATATGTATTCTCTATGTTTGGGATGCTTTATCAGATCTGGCAGATAAACTGGCAAGCTGGTGCACTATGTTGCTACGCAGCCAAGCAACCATCTTGCTTTGGATGGAACCCAGACAAAATTGGTTTGTGATGCTCCAAGTGATACGATAGTGGTGGATAGATTAGCATACTGACATTGTGGTGGTGAGTTATTGGCCTTCCTAGTCTATACAAAAGATTTGGTGAGTGAGTATACATAGCAGGTTCTTCTGATAATGATCATGCTCAAGGAAAATAGCCCCCATTTATGTTCAAGCTGCATATGTGCCTTAACCTGCACCACCAAAGTCAGCATGGTAGGATTTGCTAGGCAGCTAAATATGGAACAAACAAACAGGGGTAGGAGTACTCCTGTGGTCTTGAACTAGGGTGGGAAGAAGCTGACATCTGGAGCTGCAGCACTAGAAGGTGGATTCATGTATTCTTATTGATCAAAATAAGACTGGACAGGGAACTGTTCACTGACTGGAGATGGATACAGCAACTGGTGCAAAAAGGCAGGGTTGAAGAGACTGCAGCATCTGGGAACTACAGTGGATCTCAATGAAAGTCTAGAGTGGGCCAGTCTTAAATACTGGGGCATGGTCAAAAGGAGTTCTATGAGCCAATCATCATCTACCAACAATCAGTCAATTCCTGATCAGTCCTCTGTTTTGGGGCCCGCACATGAAACCACGTACAGCAGGTAAAGAAAATGCTTATTCTTCTGGTTAATGACCCTCTCCAGTGGGGCAGAGATTTGCTTCTTACTGCTAACAGTGAGGACTGCTGACCATACCCTTGCCTGTTAGTTTGCCCACAGGTTTCTCCAATTAGGAACTGTCAATCCTCTGGTCCGAACTGGACAGTAGTACGCGTCTTTGCTGCACATTCTTCCTTCAATGTGCTTAGCCTGATCCACATTCAACTATCCCTCAATACAACTCTCATTATGCATTCACAATTCTCCATGTTCATTGTGACTGAACACCTCACCCATAGACTTTTAGGTTCCAAGTTTAAAATCCTTTGTTTGCTCGTTTGTTTTGAGATCCAAACTCAAAGCAAACTGTTGATTTAAGCATTTTGAAGTGTCATTCAAAGCAGACCGCCCTCAAACCAATGGACAACTTGAGCAATGTTAATTAAATTTGCTGAGTTCTAAGGTCTAACACTCCACAGGCTCAGGAATTTTTTTTCCTAAATGCACTACTGCTCCCCCTGGTGGCAGAGATTCACACTGTCCACATTAGGCCTACAGTGCCAAACTCCAGTAGGAGTGCTTCCACACACCGTCTTTGGCTACAGAGCACTTTACTGTTTGGTAGGCCACAGTACCTGCCTCTTAGCCAACATTAATCACTTGAGAGTTATCTGCCAGCATTTTATAGGCAGCAGTTACTGAGAAACTAACTGCCACACTCCTAAATTGATGAACAGACTTCATCATCAGTCATTCACTACTAACCCCAGGATGGTAGTGCCCATGCTCTCTAGTCGAACCAGAATTGCTGCGTCTGTGCTCCATCCCAATCTGCTGCAAAGCCAGATTTATTAAGAATGAAATTAAAACTACTAAATTAGTTCCATTTTTTAAACACAAGCTAAGCTCCATCTTACAATCCCAAGTTATTAACTTGCAGGACAGCAGTTAGCAACCCACATTCTCAAAAACAAAACAAATATATAAGGCACTCTTCCGGCTTTAATCATTAACAATCGTAAACAACAAAACAATAATGAAAAAAAATCTTGTTCCAAAGAATAACGTCATTGCTAGCTAGCATATACCTTCCAGCCTTGGCCATAGTTCTCATTTCAATTCTCTGTTTCACAAAACAAATAGAATACTTCCTGTAAACGCTTAACTAGAGAAACTCATAAGACATCAGAAAAAATACTGCAACAGCTCTGCTTTTGATTTATTTCTTTTCAATTTTCATATTTAAATCATTTTGGTTTTCCTTACCACCTTGAAATACAGAACACATCTACTGTATTTTGCCAGATTTTCACTGTGGAAGAAAAGGTGTTAAACTTTAAGACACTGAATGGCTGGAAAACTGTGGCAGAGTTTAGTCCTACTGAAAAGATTACTCAACAGTTTAATTTAGAAAGGCCTAAAGGAGAAATTTTATACATAGCCCAGCATCGTCCAACACTGAATGGAGCAGCTCAGAAAATAAGAACCATGCTGTAAAAACATGCTAGCAACCATATCCAACTCGTCCTTATGTAGGGTAGAAAATAAGCAGCATTTTGTCTACTTGACAGAAAGTGGAGAGGGTTTCAGAATGGCTGCACAACCTCAGCGAGGAGTTCATTACCCAGCAAAAATATATGCGGGGACTGCATTAGCAGGTTTCCTGTAAATCTGAAACTGACAAACTGCATGTTGCAAGTGTGGAAGTGAAATCAGAGGTAAGGCATAAAATAAATAAGAATATCTCCTTGGCAGCAGTAAAATGCCATACTAGGGCACCTTGATTTCCATCCATTATGGCCCTGAATATTGCATTATGTCAGAAGAAAAGCAAGCTTTGCAGACCTGATGATTGAGGAGGGCCACCATCAGCAGCTGATGATGATCAGCTGAAAGGGGTGGTCATCAAAAATAAAAAAAAATAATAGTTGCTCTAATAAGCTTTTCACAGGAGGACATATATTTAGCAGAAAGGCATACAAAAAAAACTCTCAAGTCTCCATTCAACCCACTCAAAAGACAGATGTGATTCTTTGGAAATAAAAAATATGCTGAAGATAAGGAAAATTTTAAGACTAGCAAGAGAGGTAAACAGAGTTGTAAAGGCAGATGACAACTAGGAAAAAATGAAAGGTGACAAGAACAAACCTACAAGCCAACATACAGCACTACATGTGCAAAAAGATAAGTAAAGCAAACACAGCTAAAAAATAGAGCATTAATTATTCAATTATAGGCATCACGTATGTATGTGCATATATGTATACATACACACACACACACACACACACACACCAACTTACAGGATCACAGGAAGTTACTAGGCTATTGGCCCTGAGGCCCTTACAAGCCTAGTCAATAATTTAGCCCATGTTCCAACAAGTCAGCACCCTATTCCACTGTCCAGCATGGACACAGGTGAAATCCCAGTGGTGTATTTTCTGTTCCCCATTCAGTTATCCAGGTTGCACTTAAAGGGTTAATGAGGTACGCTGCTTGACGAGGAGAGGGTGTCTATTCCACAAAAGGGGGAGTCACTGCGAAACAAATCTGTCCTGCCAACAATTCCTACTAATGCCACAGACCAGGTCAAGGTCCCATGTGCGGGTTACTCGAGTGGAGCTTGACTTGCGGATATGATGCAGTCCCATCAGGGCGGGGTGTGAGATTGCTTTATATGCCAGACAGAGGTCACCTCTGAGGAGTCTGTAGAAGGCTGAGTACAGCGACAGGGCCTTTAGCCTATCTGTGTAGGGTAGATGTTTGAGGCCCTGGATTCTCCTGGTGAGGAATCTCTGTGGTATCTCCAGTTGCTGCATGTGCTATGTGAGTTACATGCCAAAAGGGGCATTTGTACTCAATAATGGGTCTTATAAGGGAATAATACAGGGATGTTATGACCACATTGTCCATAGAGGAGATACCCTTACTAATGAGGTGGGGCATGTGGAAAGCTTTCCGTACAATGGAGGCAATATGGTGGTCAAATGTCAGTTTGCTATCAACCTAGGTGCCCAAGTGCCTCACGACTGATTGCGTGCTTAGGACCTTATCAATGTGATAAATTGTGGGAAGGTCACTCTCCCCAAAGGGGATGATGGCTCATTTTTTGGTATTCAGTTTCAGGGCATGTTTCTGGCACCAGTCATTTGTTTGGATGAGAACCTCTTGGAAGATATGCACATCATTAGGGGAATTGATGACAAGACCCAGCATGCAGTCATCTGCAAACTTGGTCAGCCATATCCCACTGGTTTTGGCCTGCACCTCAAAAAAGTACATCCCAAACAGCAGAGGCCCCAAGACCAATCTCTGTGGTACACCTCTTGTTACGGGTCTACTGCTTGAGGTGGCTTCCCTTGTTTTGACAAGGTGGGTTCTATCAGTCAGCCAGTTTGCTACCCATCTGGTAACATATGGATTGATGCCTAGTTGAGAGAGTTTATCTATTATACCTGAGTGGGGAATAGTATTGAAGGCTTTAGCCAGGTCAAGGTAGGTGGTGTGCACCGTCTTCCCCCCATCCATGGCCTTGGTGACGGGTCTCAAAGAAGTCGGCCAAATTTAACAGCCATGAACTCCCCTTGACAAAACCAAACTGTGTGGGATTGAGTGCTTGGAATTTGCCAATGTCCTTGTTAATGAGGTCCATGATAATTTGCTCCACGGCCTTGTAGATCAGGCTAGTTAAGCTGACGGGAAGCTGATGGGTCTATAATTTCCTGGATCAGTAAACACTCCACCTTCATGCAAAGGGATGACAGTGGCTATCCTCCACTCAGCTGGGATGAAGCCAGTACTCACGCTTTGGTTGAATAGGGTGCCTAATCCTGCTGCAAGTTCCTGCTTGAGTTCATGTAGGATGTTATCGGGTTCCATGGAGGCTATATTTTTTGCCTTTGAGAGGGCAGTGATGACTTGCTCCCTAGAGATTAGGGGGGGGTATGTACTGAGGATGTCTTGTGTTACTTGATCGGGGGACAGATGGGTGAAGTTTTCACTGAACCTATCTGCCAGCAGGTTGCTAAACATCTACAGCATTTGTGTATGTGGTGTCCTTGACCACCAGTTCTTAGATCTAGGTGCTTCCCTTGAGGATGATGACGAATGTGAAGAAGGCCTTATGTTTGTCTTTAGTAGATGTGGCCAGTTAACTTTGGAAGATTACACTAGTGATCTTATTTGCTAGTTCAGACTAAGGAGAGATTGCTTCCAATTATGCACCTGCTCCTTCTTGGTCCTGGACATCATTTTTTTTCCTTTTATTATAGAGTTTATTTATTGCAGATGTCCACCAAACAGGTTTACTCTTCCTTGATGAGGATGAATTCGTCCTGTCGGGGGTATTCCTAATTCCATGCAGCTATAAACATGCTCATATAGTACTTTGGTGTAGATTTGGATATATGTGGCAGTTCCTGTGGAGGGGAGGGGTTGTGAAGCTGTTTATACCTTCCCTTAGGAGGTTGTAATCAGCTTTAGAGAAGATTTTTTTCTTGACTCTAGCTGGGGAGGGGGTTGGGGTGACTTTAAAAGTGATCGCTTTGTGGTCGGATCTTACCAGGGATGATGACATGGTAGGGATGCTACAGTGGTTACTCATGTTGGTTAATACCAACTCCAAGATATTTTCACCTCTTGTGGGAGTGTCAACCAACTGTTCCAAGGCATTTGCATTGACAAAAATCAAGATATCTCTGGGCATTTGTGTCTTGGCACGAGTACTTCTTCCACTCCGGTTGGATGGTTAAAGTCACCCAGGATCAGGGCAAAGAGTTGAAATTTTGATAGATATGAAGAGGTCCAGATAGGTGGAGTGGGCATCCTGAGTCAAAGTTGGAGGCCTATAACTAGCTATAATTTGAATAGGAGTCTTGTCAATTGTTAACTGCACCTAGAGTGTTTCTTGTGTCATACTGGAGCCCAGCCTGAAGGCATGTATGTCTTTAAATTTATTTATTTAATTTAATTTTATTTTACATTTGTTGACTGGAAAAGTCCAACTGGATTCATATCCATTTGCAGAGGAGGCCCGGGGAGAAAAGCTCCAGAAATACAAGATTATAACAAATACAGTTAAAAGTACAATACCAACAGTTCAGATTACAATGCATACAAACAAAGACTACAGCAGATAGTAAGCTGGAAGAAAATTATTTGAGTTGGTTTTGGGTAGTAAGGAATATGGTGTAGTATGCTACCTGAGAAAAAAATGCCAGGAAAAATAGGAAAGAGAAGAAAAATAATAGCAGTGAGCACATAGAGAGGTAGACTGTGGATGATTAACCTGGGCTAGAGCACGTGCATATCCAGCAGTTAGTGAAATAAGTTTTTGCTGCAATTTTAAATTTCGTTAGAGAGGGCTCCAGGGTTAAAGCAGGAGGGAGCGAGTTCCAAGCTTTTGTTATGTAATTGGAGAATACTGAGTCACCGGCGTGATTGCAGGATTTAGAGGTTTTTATCATTAATTTGTCATTGGATCTCAGTGGCCTGGTACTGGTGTGAGGGGTTAAGGGTTGTATTCCCGGAACTCTGGTTGGTTAAGTATTCTATGGGCTATTGTAAGCTGATTATAGAGAAGTAGGTTGGGGAACTCAAGCCATTTTAGTAGTTTTAGATTTTGACAGTGATGTGTGCAATAGGTAGACCCTGCAGCAAATCTAGCGATATGGTTGTAGCAGACTGTTAACTTATTTAATTCCGTTTTTGAGAGGTTAGTGAGAATGGGGGAGGCATATAGGAGTGTGGAGAGTAGGTGGGTGAATGCTGTGTTGGTTCTGGCCAAAGAGGTTAAGAAAGCTTTGCTTCTGTAGAGTGAGCCCAGTTTTTTACTGGTGTTTTTGATTATTTGGTTAACATGTAGGTCAAATTTCAGATTGTTATCAATTAGTACGCCTAGTAGTTTGGTCTGGCTATCAAAGGATATTATGGTACCATTGTTGGATGTGATTCTAAAGGTGACCTTAGGGGAGCGACAACTTGGGGAGAACAGCAATAGCTTGATTTTATTAGCATTTAGTAGTAGATGTCTGCTAGAGAACCAGCTTTCGACTGAGTTAAACGTTTTCTGGGTCAGGGACTGCAGATCTGGGAGGGAGTTGGTTGAGCAAATCAAAGTAGAATCGTCTGCATATTGTGTACAGGTAGCTCCAGGGGTGGCTGACTGTTGATCATTAACAAAGACTGAGAATAGTACAGAACCTAACATGGATCCCTGTGGAACTCCTAATGAAACAGGTAGAAGGGTGGACAATTTGTTTTGCCAGAGCACTGCCTGATTTCTACCTTGAAGATAACTTTGAAACCAATTGATTGTATGGTTATGTAGGGAAAGTTTTCGAAGACAGAGGATTAGTTTATTATGCTTGACCATATCGAAAGCTTTCGAAAGGTCTAAAAAGAGAGCAGATGAGATTTTGCTGCTGTTCCTATTCTGGTTGATGGAGTCTGTGAAAGATAGCAATGCTGTTGTGGTGCTATGATGGGGTCTAAAGCCATGTTGTGAATTTGTGAGAAGTTTGTTCTGGATTAGGTAGTGAATAAGCTGACTGTGAATACACTTTTCCATAATTTTAGCTAGTGGTGAGAGGATGGCTATGGGCCTGTAGTTGGATAACTCTAAAGAGTTTCCACATTTGTGGAGAGGTATGACATGTGATACTTTCCAAATGCTGGGAATGGTGGCTTCTGTGAATATCCTATTTATTAGGATTGAGATAGCAATGACATCAGCTACCAGGATAGTTGGTTTAAGTTTAGTCAAGAGTTTTCTAACGTAACTGGTGGGGACAGGTTGTAAGCTAAAGGTAATCTCATCACTGATGACATTTAGTTCCAGACCATCAATAGAGGTGTCTGTCTGTTTTTCAGCTAGGGTGAGTATGGTATCAGTAAAAAATTTTCTGAAAATGACAAGTAGATTATCAGTGTTAGTGCCTGTGGGAGAAGAGGGGGTCGGTGTGGCAACTTTTCCAGGTCTTAATATTTTATTTATACCTGCCCAAAACGTTTGTGGTTGATTTTGATGCTTGATTAGTAGTTTACGAAAGTTATCTCTTTTGTCCTTTAGAATAGATCTTTTTTGTGTCATTCCTAAGTTGCCTGTAGTTGAGCTGGACTGTTACAGATTTGGTGGCTCTCCATTTGGACCAGACTGAATTTATTTCAGAAATTTTTATTTTGGTACTTTTAGTAAGCCAATGTGCTGGTTTAGCTCTGGAAGTACGTTGGGGTGCATGTGAATCTAGGATAGAGAGAAAGATGAGTTAAAGTAGTTTACGGCTTCATCTAATGGCAAATAGTGGATTATAGAACAGTTACAGTGATTTAGGTCAGATAGAAATTTGTAAGGACTGAAATTGTTTTTATTCCTGATTGTCTGATAAGTGGGCTGATGGATTTTATTAGTTTTGGATTTTATAATAGAGATGGGGAGGTGATCACTTAAGTCATCTGGGAGGGTTCCCGAGATGTAGGGGTGAGGTTGTTGGTTAGTGAGTATCCAGTCTAGAATACTCTGTTATTATTTTTACTGAATCTAGGAAGAGATTTTATTAGTTGGGAGAACCCGTAAAGATTAATGTGGTTGTTTGGGGTTTGTGAAGAACATAGGTGCCAATCTATACTGAAATCCAGTAGAATAATAGTTTCTTGGGGGTTAGGTGTTTGATGGTCCATTGAGAATGCATTCTAAGGTATGTATATTACTACCTGAGGGAATGTATCCACAGACAATACTGATATGCGTCCTGTTGTTAATTTTAATCTTGGCAGTTAAGATCTCTACATTATTAAATGTGGGAAGGTCAGGGGTTATTTTGATCATTTCAAGGGTGTTTTTATATATATAATTGCTACCCCTCCATCCTTCTTCCCTATGCAGTCCAACCTTAGAATATTAAAGCCTGGAGGGAGAATTTTATTGTCTGCTATGGAAGATTTTAGCCAGGTTTCTGAAAGACCAAGAATGTCTGGGTTATATATGTAGATATGAGAGCATGTTAAGTCCTGTAGTTTGTTTTTAATGTTTCTAATATTCAGATGAATTACCAAGAGATTAGATAAGGATCTTTGCTGGAGGTAGATGGGAATGGGGGAGGGGGGTTGCTGATTCTACAGGTGTTGATTGGTGGGCCTGGGTTTGGATGAATGTCACCATTCTTAAGTATTTCAGCCTGGATAATTGCTATTAGTTTGGTTAATATGAGAGCAAAGTATAGCTAGCATCTAGTTTCAGTGGAGTTAGGTAAATCTTAGGTTTTGTTTGTGTGACTGATACACGACTTCTGGTAAATTGAGATACTGAGGTTTAATTTGGGAGTGCGTGTCCGGGTAGGAAAGTTGTGGTGTGGGCTTTGGGACAGTTATAGCTGAGGAGGTCTTGTATTTCACAGGCGGTTTGGTAGTATGCACCTAGTAAGATGGGGAGGAGTATAAATGGTATTGGACGATTTAGAGGGCATGCTGAGTTAATGATAGAACACATATTCAAGGGTTGGATAAGTGGACTCCAAATAGTAGGATAAGGGTGATTGGTAGGTGGAGTTTGAGAGAGAGAGTAGTTTAGCTTGGGGATTAGTTGGAGTGGGAGTGGTTAGTTAGATATAAAATTAGAGGTAGTGGGGGAAGGGTAGGGAAGAGGAGTGAGCCTAAGCATAGCGAGGGCGAACAGAGCGGGGCTAACCACAAGGCAAACAACTGCAGGCTCACTCCTGTTCTCCGCTTACAAGACAGCCTGTTTCTGTAAGTCACACTGTTTAAATTTTGTAGGAAATATATTTCCAATTCTGTACTTCTGGGGATTAAGCTAATTAAAGTCTGGGGGGGAATCCTGTTAACTGGCTTACACTTTTCGTGCTATGCTAGGGAGCCAACAGTCTGAGTACTGTGCAAGCCAAGATATACTAGGACTTAACAGAGTTCTAAGATTAATGAGCAGATTTTTCTTTTTGTTTGAGAGTAACACGTACGCTGCTTATTTTCTGTTTTCAAATGGAGGGTCCGTTCCAGGTAACCAGGTTATCACTTGGGAGATGCAATATATTTTATACATACATACATACACACATATATATATATAAATATATATATATATATATATATATATATATATATATATATATATATATATATATATTGCAACTCCACCTCCTTTTGCTATGCTGCCTACAATTTGGGGTCTGAATGTATGACAGATGAGTAACCAGGTAAGGCAGGGGTGTTCTCCGCAGCTTTGAACAAGGTTTCTGTAACTGCACAAATTTCAGCATCTTCCAGGTTTAAGAATGTTTGCAATGAGCGCAGTTTCATGTTTAGACTCCTAGCGTTAAGCAGCATGACCTTGAATTTATGTTCTGATTAAATGTTTGTGTGTGTGAGACATTTTCATGTTGGTAGTTTATGTGCGCAACTATACATATATATAAATACACACACATGCACAAACATAGATATGATTACATTCTAAAAATAAGAATGATACAGTGAAGCATGGCTTATCAAAAACTACATCGAACCTACCTTTTGAAGGAATACTATATACTCAAATCACTACATTTATCAAAAACGGAAAACAATTAGCTTTCCAATGAATAAAACAAAGAAACAGACCATTAACATGTAGACATAATTGGTCTATACACTGGTACGGTTAGGGAAAAGATGTATAGTACAGGAGTGCGTAGGGCAGGGTTAGAGTTATTACTTGTGCTCCCCCCACCACCACCTTAATTATGTGTGAAATTGCTATCTCTTCTGCTATCTCTGTCCCTATTCCAAACCCAACATAATACAGTACTAAACACTCTTTACCTAAAAGTGCCACTAAACAAGACACACACCTAGCTCTTACTAAAACTCCAACATGCAAACGCACACACACCCTCAAAGCTAAAACATTCATTAGAAACAGAAGTTTCGCATTACTACCCAATTGCACCTACATTACATAAACAAACACTTCAACAATCATTGCCCTCATAAATCTGACAGAAAAAATTCCATAACAAAAGCTACACTTGACAATATATTTGAATATAATACACGTAATCAATGTATGTGCAAACACTCAATCTAGAGCTTAATAATAAGATCTAAGACTGAAACTAAAACCATCTTAAAAAACAAACACACATTTCCAGGGGACCACACCTCTGCTATTACTGATACCATCTCTGACACTGCACAACAGCAGAGAAGGGGCTAACTTCTAATTCCTACTCTACCCTGATGTGCAAAACTTAGAAGTTATGTACCTACCATAACGTTCCATGTTAGTTGTCTTCTCTCGCCTTCTTTCTTGCTGGATGGGTTCGGAGCTGATCCTCGGCTCCGACTCGGCACTTGCTTTAGCTCGAGAACTCCTTTTACCAGCTCGATGCAAGGCGGAACTACCTCAGATCTCGTTTGGCAGCTAACTTACCCTGCTAAAGGTTATCCTAACCAAATTAGGAACAAAGTTTCCTAAAAGAAGTCCTCATAACAAAGATCCAGAGGAAACAAACTATTAGGAACTCTTCAAGATCTGTCCAGGCCAGGGGGAAGGAGGGAGGGACGCAAGAAAGAAGGCGAGAGAAGACAACTAACATGGAACGTTATGGTAGGTACATAACTTCTAAATGTTAAGTTGTCAATCTCGCCTTCATTCTTGCTGGATGGGACCGCGTCCCTAGCACCTGAATCCCGGGTGGCTCAACGGAACAGACTCTTGAGAACTGTGGAACCAAAACTGGCCCTATCTCTGGAGGCCAAATCCAACTTGTAATGAGAAACAAAGGTATGAGGCGTGGCCCAAGTAGCTGCTGCACAAATGGTATCAATGGGAAGTCTATCCTGAAAAGCTGCAGAAGTGGATAGACTCCTGGTGGAGTGTGCTTTTGGCTTAGAAGATAGTTGTTTGCCTCTGAGAGAGTACACATAGGAAATGGTGGAAGTCAACCATCTGGATAAGGTCACTTTACAAACTGGAAGACCTAACCTGTTTTCTGCATAAGAGACAAACAATTGGTCCGATTTTCTAATTTGTTTAGTCCTATGCAAGTAGTACCTGAGCCGACGATGGACATCCAAAAAATGCAATTTCTGTTCAGCTCTGTCGGAATAGTTAGGGAAAAAGACTGGTAGATCTAGAGACTGGTTAATATTGGTTTGAGATACAACCTTGGGGAGAAAGGAAGGGTTAGTTCTTAACGATACCCTGTCCTTATGAAAAACCAAATAAGGTGAACGAATACAGAGAGCTTGAATCTCGGAAACCCTTCTTGCAGAAGTGACAGCCAGTAAAAATATAGTTTTCCACATCAATAACTTCAAAGAACATGAAGCAGACGGTTCGAAGGGAGGTAGTATCAAGGATGCCAACATTAAGTTTAGATCCCATTGCGGAGGAGGATGCTTTATAGGTGGCTTTAGGAGAAAAACTCCTCTCAAAAAGGCCTTGCATAATCTATGAGACATGATGTTATTGTCATGCAAGCCAACATGATACTTGGAAATAGCAGCCAGTTGTACTTTGACTGTAGATGACGAGGATCCCGAATGAAAAACCTCCGCTAGGAAATCTAAAACAGAATGTACGGGAGCAGTAAAAGGATCAATATTTCTGGAGTTTGCCCAAATCGAAAACAGTCGCCACTTGCTAGCATAAATAGTCCTAGTGGACGACTTCAAAGAAGACACTATAATGTCTCTGACTGAGTCAGAAATCATTGGTAGCCTGGCTAGGGAAGGAAGTGGAGCAACCAAGCAGTGAGGTTGAGAGAATGAATGGCCCGGTGCTGCTGACCCGACTGGTGGATCAAAAGATCCGAACTGGGTCCAGATGCCAGGGCTGCACCAGAAGGTGACGATGCAGAGACGGAAACCAAATTTGTCGAGGCCAAAAAGGAGCAATGAGGATCAATTTGGCTCTCAAAACGGTGGCTTTCTGAATGACTTGTGGAATCAATGGAAAAGGAGGAAAAGCATAAAGAAGTCCCCGAGGCCAATCCTGGGTTAGAGAGTCTCTCGGGTTGGCCTGGAAGGGGAAATAGAGTGAAATAGTCTGGGCACTTGTTGTTTTGAGGGGTAGCGAAAAGATCGCAACAAGGAGTGCCCCACTTCAGAAAAATCTGATCCACTACAGATTGATTGAGAGACCACTCGTGAGGCATCAGAATAGATCTGCTTAGCCTGTCCGCCAATAGGTTGGACCTGCCGGGGATGTGCGTTGCTATCAGAAACCGCTGAGAAGAGATCGCCCATTGCCAAAGTCTGAGAGCTTCTCGACATAAGGGATAGGACCTGGTTCCGCCCTGTTTGTTGATGTACCAGACCACGGACATGTTGTCCGTCTGTACTGCAATAGTCCTCGTGGGAAGAAAGTTGTCGAGGGCTTGCAACGTTAAAAGCACTGCTCTCATCTCCAGGACATTTATGTGCAGATGGTATTCTATGGGTTGCCACGTCCCGTGGACCATCCTGCCCTGATAATGCCCCCCCACCCGATCAGAGAGGCATCCGTGGTGACTGTGGCAACTGGAGGAGGGGGAACAAAGGGTCGGCCCTGATGAAGAAGAGGGGAAGATATCCACCAGCCCAGATGAGCCCTGCACGACTGTGTCACTAAGATCTCGTGTCTCATCGGAAGATTGTGATACGACCACTGCGTGAAAAGCATCCACTGCAGGAGACGCATGTGAAAGCGAGCCAGTGGTAGAAGAACAATGGCCGCAGCCATTAGACCTAGAACTTTCAGGACAAACCTGGCTTTGATCTTGTTGCTTTGTAACAGAAGACGAACAAATTTTTGGATGTCCAGAATTCTTTGATCTGTTAGTCTGGCTAACATTTTGACGGTATTTAACTCTGCGCCTATAAAGGTGATAGATTGGCAAGGCAGGGCAGCAGAGAAGATTTTTTGAAATTTACTGAAATTCCCAGATTCTTGCAAAGCTGAAGGGTGTAGTCTCTGGACTGAAGAAGATGACACTTGGTGGTGGCGGAGAGGAGCCAGTCGTCCAAATAAGGAAACACCTGGAATCCTAGACGTCTCAGGTGAGCTGTGACCACTGCCATGCATTTGGTAAACACTCTGGGGGCTGAAGTGAGGCCAAAGGGCAGGGCTCTGAATTGGTAATGACTGGTCCCTAGCCGAAAACGGAGAAACCTCCTGGAGCGCCTGTGAATCTTTATGTGATAGTACGCATCCTGAAGGTCTATCGAGCACATCCAGTTGTCCTTGCCCAGAAAGGGCAGAATGGACTGAAGCGTGACCATCCGAATCTTGCCTTCTTGACAAATCTGTTCAGATTGCTGAGGTCTAATATTGGTCTCCACTCTCCCGTCCTTTTGGGGACCAAAAGAATCTTGAGTAGACGCCGGATCCTACTTGGTCTGCGGCACTGTCTGGACGGCTCTTTTCTAGGAGTTTTGAAACCTCCTGTTTTGCCAAATCCCTTTGACCGGGTGAGATGTCTGGAAGGGATTGTAGAGGTCTGGAAACCTTACGAAGGGGATCTTGTAATCCTCGGATATAATCGACTGTACCCACTTCTCTTGGGATAGGGATTGCCAGGCTACTGGGTACAGTGAAATCCTTCCCCCGACTGCCTCCAAGGGTGGACAGTCGGGCAACACCTCAGGGATGCTGAAAGGGCTTCTCAGGAAGAGACTCCCTGTTGCCCTGGTTCTGAGGACCCCCTGCCTCTAGGGCGTCTATTGTTGTTACCCCCTCTGCCTCTGGGGGTAAACTGACCACGTGTGTCCGGTGTAGCTCCTTGGGCTTTACGGAACCACATCTTCCCCCCCTTGGGATATGGTCTAGAAGGAGTGGAAAATTGGACTCCAACGGCAGAAAGAGTCTTACCGTCCTGCTCACACCTGGTCAAGGTATCCTTCACTTGAGGTCCGAACAAAGCCGAACCATCAAAGGGGGTATTAGTGAAGGACGCCTTAAAGGTCCATAAAATTACACAGCCGCATCCAGGCTTGGCGTCTCAGAGCAACTCCTGTGCCTGCGGCCCTGCGCTCCATCGGCCGCATAAGATATGAGCCGCATGGAGGAGTTAGATATGGAATTCAGGATAGCAAGCTGTGAGGCAATCTTTTCCTGAGCCCCAGCAGCAGAAGGATCCTGGACTACTTCACCCAGTTCCTTGAGAATATCTCGTTGAAGCCTGGTGAAGTGACAAAGGTAATTCAGCGAACGCATAGCAAAGGTCGCTGAAGAAAACATCCGCTTTCCATACCTGTCCATGGTCCTAGAGTCCTTGTTAGGAGGATGGACAGGTACTGAAGGATCCGCCAGTTCTTCTTAGTGGCCGCCGCCACCATAGCATCCACAGAGACACCTTTGGAAAGGAACTGTTTATCCGACGGGCCGTAATGAACTTGGATGGTCTTCTGGGGACAGGTTCCACAGAATCTGGAGCCACGCCTTGCGAACCACTACCTGCATGAGGGGGCCGAAAGGCGGAGACACCCAGGAGGTGGAGGGTCGGGATCCAAAAGCTTCCAGGTATACCGACTCATCCTCGGAGGGGTCAATGGAGGGCCAATTCCCCTCTGTTTGAGGAGCTCAAGGATGTCTGAAAAGGAGACATCCTCAGAGGGGACCGTGGGAACCCTCCGACTCATCTAAGTCGGTATCAGATGTAGTAGACTCAGGGGAGTCTGTGTGTTTCCTCTTACGTCCTCTTCCGAGGGGTTCCCCTGCAGGGTCAGGAGAAACCTCGGAAGAGGAGGAAATTCCCAGTGGGGAACCTGGGGCGATGGATCCCTGGGCCTGAGAGCAAGAGGCTGGCAAGAGGCATCTGCAGGCACTGATGAGGGAGGAGCTAGAGGGATGGACCGTTGACCAGGCTCAGAGGCCAGGAGACTCCTCATCACCTCAAAGGCTCCTCTCCCGGGAGACCAGAACATACCCGCTCGAAGAGACAGGAATGGTCGGCTCCAAGGAGAGAGAAGGCTCGAGGCCGATGTCGGCGCCGAGCTTACCAAAGCCGAAGCCCGAGAGGGAGAGCGGGTCGGACAAGGGTCCGATGCCACTAGCCCCTCGAGCCGACAGTGGAAACCCGACGACCGGATCCCTCCAAGGAAGGTCTCAAGGAGGAGATCGGAGCCGAGGCAGCGGAGCCGAAGGATGTATCGGCTCCGCATCGAAACAGTCGCTGTCCCAAGAAGCTCCGGCTCCGAACTCTGGTGTGGAGTCGGAGGAGGAAGTTCAAGAATTGGGGCTATAGCCAAGTCTGTTGAGACGGGCTATGGAGCATTTGGGCCAGTGCCTGAGACTTCAACAGCCTGCTTACCACCCTCTCCAAGTCGTGGTCAGACAGCCTCGAAGATCTCGTAGATCCGCTCCGGCGGCTCCGCTCCGACCAAAGAGGAGATCCCGGGCCGAGTGGATACTCATAATAGAGGGGACCGAGATCTCTTACGGTCGAAGCCATCGGAGCCGAAGTCCCTAGAACTCCAGATGGAGCCGAGGATTTCTCGGCCCGATGCTGATAAAGTGTCGGCTCCAGCCGAGCCGACAAGGCCACAGTAGTCAGGGTATCGGAGCCAGCCGGCACCAACCCACTACTCGAGTAGAAGAAGTATCGACTCCAGCCGGGCCGATATCGGCTCGACGGAGCCGGAGCCACCGGAGGAGGCTTGGACACTGTAGCCTGAGCCTTCGGTGGCTTAAGAGGTTTTCCTGACCCTGATTTAGGAGGAGAACCTTCAAGTTTAAGTAAACCTCGGAGGATGAGTTTGTTCCTCCTTTCCTGCAGGACTCTCTGGCTAAAAGCATGACACAACGCACAGGAGTCCTGCAGGTGCAAAGGCCCCAGGCAATAAACACAAGAAGTGTGACCGTCTGTCAGAGACATTTTCTGACAGCACTGGTCACACTTCTTGAAGCCTGAGACCTTGCCTTCTTTTGACATCCTAGGAGGATAGAACACAAACAGTCCCAACAAACACACAAATTAATCCCTTACACAAACACACAGGAAGGGATAACAAAAGGGAACTAGGCCTGACTAAACTACTTTAGATTAAAAGTTATAAAAGCTTATAAAAAGGTTGAAAAATAGGGAATAGGGTGGGCTGTAACTAATTACAGACTACACTAACACTAACAGGGAAAAATAAACCCCTAACTACACTTTTTCTTATTTGACTAAGAAAAAACTTACCTCAGCTGGCAAAGGAGACCTCTTTCGCTAAGCGGCAAACGAGATCTGGGGTAGTTCCGCCTTGCATCATGGGATATAGGGTTGCCTCGAGCTGGTAAAAGGAGTTCTCGAGCTAAAGCAAGTGCCGAGTCGGAGCCGAGGATCGGCTCCGAACCCATCCAGCAAGAATGAAGGCGAGATTGACAACTTAACATATAATGTTGTCACACTGCGATCATTGGATTATTCAATCACTTGTGCTGGCACAAAAAACATTAAATATTCCTAACATTTGACTAACATAGATACACAAACATATACATACATGTGTATGTATACTTATATATATATATATATATACACACACACACACACACACACACACACACACACACACACACACACACACAGTCACACACACCCACAGCCACACACACCCACACCCACTGGATATAAAAAGTGTACATATGCTCCTGTTAAAATGCAGGTTTTTGTGATATAAAAATTGAGACCATAATAAATCATTTCAAAACTTTTCCCACCTTTGATGTAACCTATAACTTGTACAATTAAACTGAAAAACAAAGAAATCTGTTGGGGGAATAAATATAAAAAATAAAGAATGTATAATAAGCTGGTTGCATAAGTGTGCATATCTCCTTACACTAATACTTTGTTGAAGCACCTTTTGATTTAATTACAGTATTCAGTCTTCTTGGGTACACACCTGCCATCAATTAGAGAGACTGTATTAACCCCAAATAAAGTTCAGCTGTCACAGTAGGATTTTCCTGACATTTACTCAGTTGCCTGTTAGAGCAAAAGCCATGGTTTGCAGAGAACTTACAAAGCACCAAAGGGATCTCATTGTTGAAAGGTATCAGTCAGGAGAAGGTTACAAAACAATTTCCACAGCATTGATGTACCATGGAACACAGTGAAGACAGTCATCAAAAAGTCGAGAAAATATGGGACAACAGTGATGTTACAAAGAACTGGATGTCCCTCCAAAATTGATGAAAAGACAAGACGAAAACTGGTCAGGGAGACTCCTAAGAGACCTACAGCAACATTGAAGGAGCTGCAGGAATTTATGGCAAATACTGGTTGTGTACTACATGTGACAACAATCTCCTGTATTCTCCATATGTCTGGGCTATGGGGTAGGGCTGCAAGACGAAAGCCTTTTCTTACACAGAAAAACATCCAGACCCTTCTAAAATTTGCAAAACAATACATCAAGTCTCCCAAAAGCATGTGGGAAATTGTTTTATGGTCTGATGAGACCAAGGTTAAGCTTTTTGGCCATAATTCCAAAAGGTACGTTTGGTGCAAAACAACACTTTGCATCACCAAAACAACACCACCCCCACGGTGAAGCATAGTGGAGGCAGTATCATGTTTTGGGGTTGCTTTTCTTCAGCTGGAACTGGGGCTTTAGTCAAGCTGGAAGAAATTATGAACAGTTCCAAACACCAGTCACTTTTGGCCCAAAACCTTCATGCATCTGCTAGAAAACTGAAGATGAAGAGGAATTTCACTTTTCAACAGGACAATGACAATGACCTCAAGCATACATCCAAATCAACAAAAGAATGGCTTCACCAGAAGAAAATTTAAGTTTTGGAATGGCCCAGCCAGAACCCAGACCTAAATCCAATAGAAAATCCGTGGGGTGACCTGAAGAGAGCTGTGCACAAGAGATGCCCTCGCAATCTGACAGATTTGGAGTGCTTTTTCAAGGAATATGTGCCATGCTGACAGACTCCTACCTAAGAAGACTGATTGCATCTCCCGTACCTACTGCTTATTGTGTACGAAATCCAAGGAAGCATAACAGTAGGGAAAGAGCAGACAGCCTTTGCCTAGTATTACTTTGATTATGTTGATATTTTGTGATTACATATCAAAAGGTGCTTCAACAAAGTATTAGTTTAAGGGTGTGCACACTTATGCAACCAGTTTATCGTACTTTTTTTTATTTTTTTATATTTTCCCCCCAACAGATTTGTTTTTCAATTGAATTGTACAGGTTATAGGTCACATTAAAGGTGGGAAAAGCTTTGAAATGATTTATTGTGGTCTCATTTTTTTTTATATCACAAAAAGTACAGTTGTGTACACTTACCATAAATGTAGATGTTCGAGTGTATTCACTGTTGCAGTCATTACATTTGGGTAATCTGCTGGCAGGTTGCCCTCAGTTGGCCTGAATAACAAAGTCTTGGGTCCTGCATCGGTTGCTGTCTCCTCTTCCATGACATCAGGTCGTCAGGGGTATAAAACATGCAACCAATGCCATTTTATTCAGTTTTTCTTGCCCCAGATGTCAGGTGCCCCCCTAAATGGGGAGCAAAAAAATATATAATATATATATATATATATATATATATATATATATATATATATATATATATATATAAAATTAAACAGTAAATATTTAAATACACTTTTAGAAACAAACTCTACCTTCAACTAAAAGCAAATACACCACAAAGGCTTTTGAGTATAGTGAAGGATAGAAAAGGTATAGAATGTGGGATGGCGGGTGGGAAACCCGGACAGCAACAGTGAATACACTCGAACATCTACATTTATGGTAAGTGTACACAACTGTACTATGTTCTTCATGTTTCACTGTTGCAGTCATTACATTTGGGTAGAATCCCAAAGCTATGGATGGGCAGATGGAACTAAATAGTATCAGGAGCGGCTATAAAGCCATGCACAACTGCGGTGGCAAAGCCTGCCCTGGATTTAGAGAAGAGAGGCAAATGATAATGCTTTATGAAGGCATGAACAGAGCTCCAAGTAGCAGCTTCTAGAATGTCTTTGGTGGGAACTCCTCTGAGAAAGGCTGCTGAGGTAGAGGCAGCCCTGGTGGAGTGTGACCTGATTCCCTTGGGCACAGGTTTACCATGACGCAAGTAGCAGAAACGAATGCAGTGGCTTATCCACTTAGAAATAGTCTGCTTTGATATAGCCTTCCCCTCTGATCCTGAAGCAAATGCCACCAGTAGTTGCTCAGACTTTCTTAGAGATTTGATCCTGTTTAAGTAGAATCTTAGTTGTCTGTGTACGTCCAATGAGTGCAGAATCCGCTCCCCCTTGATCTGCGGATTTGGGTAAAATGTTAGCAGGTGAATAGTTTGGCTAAGAGCCACACTGGATACCACCTTAGGCAAAAAGGAAGGATTGGTCCTGAGGGACACCCTGTCTGGGTAAAATGTAATAAAAGGCTCCACAGCCATGAGAGCTTGTAGTTCTGAAACCCTTCTTGCTGAAGTGATTGCCAAAAGGAAAGCTGTTTACCAAGATAAAAACTTTATATCCGCAGTAGCTGCTGGTTCAAAAGGAGGCAGGGTGAGCTTTTCCAGCACAAAATTGAGGTCCCATGCAGGAGTTAGTGATCTTCTGGAAGGCCTTAAATTTCTGGCCCCTCTAAGATACTGTTTTAGCAGAGGATGAGAAAAGATGGGAGACTCTGTGTTGTAATGAGCCGAGATGGCAGAGGCATGGATTTTTATTGAAGAAAAAGATAGGCCCTTGTCAAGCATCTCAGTCAAGTATTGTAAAATCTGAGGGATATTTGGTTTTGCTGTGTCTGTTCCTTGTGCTTGGTTCCACTCCAGGATGTTAGCAATATCTATCTTTGACACATCTTTTCCTCTTTCAGTACTCCAAATGACAAACCTTTTCCATTTTCCTGCATAGTTCCTTCTTGTTGAAGGTCTGCGGGCCTCAAGGATAATGTCTTTAACCCTTTGGGATAAATCTAGGTTAGTTGCTGTTATGTAATGTTCCAGGCAGTCAGTTGCAGAGTTTTTAGGTTTGGATGCATGATGTTGTAGTCGTTCTGAGTTAACAACAAAGGCATCAGGGGTAGTGTCCACGTTCTCCCCCGAGACATGCTCCTCAGCAATGGATACCAGTGTTGTCTTGGCCAATTTGGAGCTATCAGAATTATCCTTGGACGTTCCTCTTTGATTTTCAATAGTACCTTGTGCATCAAAGGAAGAGGTGGAAATGCATATGCTGTCAGGCCTTTCCAACTGAAGGATAGAGAGTCCACCTTCCAAGCAAGTGGGTGGTATGTCCTTGTGCAGAATTTCTTGAGCTGGTGATTGAGTGGGGATGCGAATAGGTCTATTTGTGGCATTCCCCATTTCTTTGTGATGGCCTTGAAGATGTCCGGGTGTAGCATCCATTCGTGAGCATCCGAGGTAGTTCTGCTTAACATGTCTGCTAGGATGTTTTCTTTTCCCGGTACAAATATTGCCTGTAAGTGGATGTTGTAGCTCAGAGCCATATTCCAAAGGTCCAGAGTCATTCTGCATAGGGGCTATGAATGCGTGCCTCCCTGTTTGTTGATGTACCACATGACTGTGGTGTTGTCTGTCCTTATCATTAGATGGCCTTCTTTGAGGAATGGTCTGAAATTCTGGATTGCTAGTTTTACTGCCAGCATTTCTTTTTGATTTATGTGCAGGTGCAGCTGGTCTGGAGTCCATAATCCTTGTATGCATTTGTCCAGCATGTGTGCCCCCAACCTAGGTCTGAGGCGTCCGTTGTGATGGTTTGGCTTGCTTGAAAGTTGTGGAAGGGCAAGCCTGGGTTTGACTGACATGCTTGAGCCCACCATAGGAACTCTTGTTTCAGGCATGGGATTAGTGGTATTTCGGTTTCTAAGCTGTGCCTGTGTTGAGACCATAAATTCTTTAGGTACCACTGTAGCTTTCTCATATGCAGTCTGGCATGGGGGACCAGGATTATGCATGATGCCATGAAGCCCAAGGCCTGCAGTACTTTCCTTGCTGTTAGTTTGTTCTGCTTTGTTAATGCCAAGAAGTAAAGAGGGAGTTGTTCTTGTTTTTCTGCAGTTAGGAATGCCATCTGTTTTACTGTGTCCAATTCCGCACCCAAGAATGTTCTTGTTTGGGATGGTATCAGTCTTGACTTTTTTAAATTGACTGTGTATCCCCTTGTAGTAAGCAAATGACCCTTTGTAAGTCTTTTGTCAGCTTGCTTTTGTTGTCCGCTTGTATCAGGCAGTCGTCCAGGTATGGATAAATTTGGATTCCCTGTAGCCTGCAATGAGCGATTACTGATGCCAGGCATTTTGTGAATACTCTGGGCGCAGTAGATAAGCCAAAGGGCAATGCTGAGAATTGATAATGCTCTGATCCTGCAAGAAATCTGAGGTATCTTCTGCAATTTGGTCGTATGGGGACGTGCAGGTATGCCTCCTTGAGATCTAGAGTTACCAGCCAACACTCCTTGCCCAGCATGGGAAGAAGTTGCTGTAGGGTCAGCATTTTGAATTTTGGGACAATGATGAATGTGTTTAAGGCGGACAGGTTGAGAATAGGTCTCCAACTTTTCTCTTTTCTTGGTACTAGGAAGAGTCTGGAGTAGAATCCTTTGCCCTGTTCTGTTGGTGGTACTCTTTCCACAGATCTCATCTTTGTTAATTGAGCTATCTGTTTTAGAGCTTCTGTTTTCTGGTTTGGAGGTAGGTTTGGCATTCCTCTTTTTACTGGTAAGGTGTGGAAGTGAAACCTGTAGCCTTGGTCTATGGTCTGCAAAATCCACTTGTCTTTTGTGATATAGTGCCAATTTTTTGAAAATAAGGCTAACTTTCCGCCTAAGGGTGCTGCTATTTGTTCCCTGGTAGGCGTGTCAGAGCCAAGTCACTGTGATTGTCCTGTTGCAGTGGCAGTGGTTGTGTCTGTACCTCGCTGGTTATTGCCTTGCCACTGGCGTCCTCTGTAGGCACCTCCTCTGGATTGATTTCTGCCTCTGGAACGTCTATTCCTGCCTCTCTGAGATTTAGAGGAGTCTGGAAAGGACCAATTTTGGAAGGCCAGTTCCTGCTAAACCTTGGGGGCTGAACCTGTAAGAAATCTTTAACAGTTTGTACAGATTTTGCCTTCTCTTCCATTTTCTTCATTACTTGCTGAGCAGGAGAACCAAATAGACTGGCCTTATCCATAGGAGCATCTAACAGCTTTGCTTTAACATGATCCGGCAAGACCTGTTCTTTCAACCATGCATGCCTTCTTATAACTGTGCCAGTCATGGCTGATCTAAATGAAGCCTCCAGTGCATCATAGCCACATTTTAAAGAATGGTTACTAACCTGCTGAATGTTACTCACCATTTCTAAAACATATTTCTTATCTAAGGAGTCATCAGAGGACAGTTTCTTAGTTAACTGATCAAGCATAAACTGTTGGTATTGGATCATATGAAACTGACAGTTCAAAGCTCTAGCTGAGAGAGTAGCAGAGGTGTAAACTTTTTTACCCCATCTCTAAGGACCTGGATTCCCTTTCAGAAGGGAGAGGGTTTTTGCTGAGGTCGGCTACTGCCTTAGGCCCTGGGAGATAGTCTCGATCTGCAAGTGGGGCCTTGTATAGGTGGTGATGAGTGTCCGGTACCCTGTAAAACCTATCTGGTTTGGCAGGGGCTGGAGGTAAAGTATCAGGAGCAGTGCAAACATCATTAAATGCATCATCCACAACAGGCAGAACTGGAGGTATAGCTAAGGGCCTATGTTGCGGTAAGTGTAGAAAGGTCCTAAGCCTTTTTCTTGAATCTGAGAAATCTTGTCCCTGCCATTGGAATTGCTCTCTCATGGCATGTAAGGTTTCCCCAAAGGAAAATTCCTCTGGTGGAGAGGCAGATGGAATAGATTCTTCAGCATCGGAGTCTTCATAAGTAGAAAAAGGAGCCTCTGGATGGTCTGTAATGTCTGAGTCATCAGAAGAATCATCTGAGGACACTGGCTCTGGGGGCTCTGCTCTAGGTCTCTTTTCTGGAGGCTGAAAGGCCCTGTCTGGGTGAGATTGCGATCCCCTAATTAAAGAGATGAGATCCTCTGCCAGAGTAAGCATTTGAGAACTGGAACTGGGCCTGTGTGAGGGGGGGCTTAACAGGCACTGATTTAGCAGTATTGGCTGCTTTAGCCCTGGCAAAGGCCTTAATAGACATGGCTGCAGGAGGCCTAGCAGCACCACGTGCTGGGGTAGAGACATCCAAAGGGATGGTGTCCGATAATTCTATAGGAACCACATTAGTAGGCAAAACTTCAGAGGCCGATTCAACTAGGGTAGCAGGAGCCTCGGTAGTAGTCATGGATTCGGCTGAAGATTGACCCGTTTGCTCGGTTTCGCCGAAACCGAGACACTCGGTTTGCTTAACCGTGGTTTCGCCGAAACCGGACCGCGAGTGTCGGTCTTTTCTTTGCTTTTAACAATTTGAGAAGTCGGAGGATCCACGGCATAATGTACGCAAAATCTGAGCCGAAAAACTGTTCAGCAAACTCCGACCGACGCCTAAGCGTTAAACGGGTTGAAGGAAGCACAGGCTAAACAGGCTGCTACGCCGTGGTCTGGGCCTAAACAAGGTAAGCAGTAAGAGTGGAAATCTTTATGAGGTATTTGTTTCCCACAAGTTAAACAGTTATTTACTTTTTCTGACATCGGCTGAGGCAAGAAAGAGTCCCCAACGGGTACTTAGCTTTTAGAAGTCTTCGAAGTAGTATTCGGTAGTAGTAATCTCTGGATCTGACCGACCGGCACTTGCGAACAGCTTCTGCTTCGGGCGCCACGCAGCAAGAAAGACTGGGGAAAATGGCGTCGGCTGATGCCTTTATACCCGAAGACCAGCAGAGATGACGTCGGGTGAAGTGCGACACCAGCCGAGGCCAGACCCAGACTTTGGAATCCGGCCGACCGAAGGGCTGCCTGACGACAGGACAACCCATTTGTTAGGACTGCAGATGCATCCTTGAAGGACATCTTGTTTCTGAGCCTCTGCCCATTGATTTTATGGCAGATCTGGCCAATCGTTTGGAATTGGCAAAGTATGGAAATTACATCTGTACCCTTGGGTACTATGTCTAATACCCACTTGTCCTGGGTAATTAAATGCCAATTTCAAGCATGAAGTGCTAATTTTCCCCCCAAGGGGGCTTCCAAAAGACAAGTGTTTGGTGATGGTAGAGGAAAATCATTGAGACTGCTTACTGTAGGGTTGTGCTTAGTTTCCTCCAGATTTGGAGGTGAAGGCACCCCATAACTTTGACCTGTAAGAACCCTGTGATTGGTATCTAGAACCTTTTGAGCGCCTGGATTTGCCTTGAGAGGCTCTGTTGGACACAGGAAAGGACCAATTTTTTGTAGGCCAGTGCCTACTGAATCTGGGTGGCTGCACTTGTAAGAAATTTTTTACAGCCTGCATAGATTTAGCTTTGTCTTCCATTTTCTTTAAAACCTCTTCTGCCTTATTACCAAACAGAGTATCATGCTGTAAAGGGGCATCCAACAATTTAGCTTTAACATGATCAGGCAGATTTTGCTCCTTGAGCCAGGCATGCCTTCTAATCACAGATCCAGTAACTGCGGCCATGCAAGAGGCCTCCAAGGAATCAAAATCACATTGCAAAGTAGGCTTTCCAACCTGTTCTGCTGCATGCAATAATTCCTGTAATTCTTTATTTTCCACACAATCAGAAATCAACATAATTTTCTGTTTCAATAAGCCCATAACATGCTGTTGATATTTAAGCATATGCAACTGGCAGTTTTAGGCCCTAATTGTCAAGGTTGCAGATGTATAAAACTTCTTTCCCCATCTATCCAGTGCCCTGGAATCTCTATCAGAGGTGGTAGGATTTTTGGCTGTAGAGGCCTTTACACCCTTGGGACCCTGTGAGATAGTTTCAGGATCAGCAGCAGGATTTTTGAATAGAAACTTGTGAGAGTCAGGAACCCTGTAATATCTGTCTGGCTTACTAGGAGCTGGAGGTAGGGAATCAGGAGCCATGCTTGATTCCAAAAACACATCAACAATGTCTAATACAGGAGGTATAGCCAAAGGCCTATGCTGAGGAAGAAGGAAATCCCCTAAGCCTCTTTTTTGATTCAGAGAAATCCTGACTCTCCCAATGAAAATATTCCCTTAAAGTATGCAAGGTTTCTCCTAAAGAATAATCCTCAGGAGGAGATGCAGATGGAATGGATTCTTCTGCATCTGAATCCTCATAGGGTGGTATAGAAAATTCCTGATCAGAAGAGGAATCAGAAGAAATAGAAACCTGATCTAAGATTCATAGTCAGTGTCTTGCCTAGGCCTCTTAACGGGGGGGGGGGGGGGGGGGTTAGGAACCCCTGATCAAGGTAATAAAGTCCTCAGCCATTTTGATCATCTGTTTTTTTAGGCATAGGGGCCTGAGCACGTGGCTCATGCGTTGGTTTTTTTAGACTTAGATGTTTTTGGTCTTGTTTTTGAAGCTGGAGTCGGTTTTATATAAAAATGTTGAGGCCTCAAAACACCCTCAGAAGCCGGTGCCTGCTCAGCGGCTCCGGACCCATCCAAGGGAGAGACACCCACGGGTTCAATACTCTGAGAATCTCGCTGCGTACTGGACTCCGCATGGGTCTCAGTAGAGGCCTGCGACTCAAAAGTAGCAGGTATCAGGGGCTGCGAAAGCACCTCACTGAGTACCGGAGACTGGCTTAGGAGAAGCTTCGTCATCGGTTTTGGACCTCGACGGTCTGTCTGTCTTTTTCTTTGCGTTTTTTGTGAACTCCGGTAGTCGGATTGCTAACAGATGACATTTCAGGGTAATTAAATCTGAATCCAAAATATTTTGAAGCAAAAATATACCGACGCTTAATAGTGCATTGGTTAAATCTAGCACAAAACTGACAGCAAGACACGTTATGATCTGGGCCTAGGCACGGAATACAGTACAAATAAAAATCCTTATGAGGTATTTGCTTCCCGCAAGTAATGCAATTATTAACTTTTACTGACATCGGTAAGGAGCAAGACAAAGTTTCCCCAACGGGGTTCTTAGCTTTAGTTGAAGACTTCGGTTCTGAAACTCGAATTCGAAAATTTCAGGAGTCGGCGGACCGGCACTTGCGAACTGCTTCTGCTTCGGGCACCGCGTGGCAAGAAAGACTGAATAAAATGGCGTCAGCTGCATGTTTTATACCCCTGATGACCTGACGTCATGGAAAAGGAGACAGCAACCGACGCAGGACCCAAGACTTTGTTATTCAGGCCGACTGAGGGCAACCTGCCAGCAGATTACTCAAATGTAATGACTGCAACAGTGAAACACGAAGAACATCCTGGCATTTTAGCAGGGGTATATACACTTTTTATATCTACTGTGTGTATTTATGTATATAAATATAATGTATATATAAATACATTTGTATACATATACACACACACACACACACACACACACACACACACACGTAAACATATATATAAATATACGCACGCTCGCGTGAGTGCACACACCCACACACACACACACACACCACCCCACAGAGCAAAGTGATGGGTTGTTTGCATGAGAGAAAACCTGAGACAGCCTGGTGTGACTTTTAAAGGAGGAGTGTCTGAATCAAAAGAGTGGCTACTGTTTACATAAAATGGGATTCATGATAGTAGTATAACAAACACATGTATGTGTGTGTGTGTGTGTGTGTGTGTGTGTGTGTGTGTGTGTGTGTGTGTGTGTGTGTGCGCGAGCACGTGCTCGTGTGCACTTAAAATAACCTAAACATTATAATAACAGCAAAAATATCTAAACTCAAAAATATGTAATCACAAAATATCAACAAAATCAAAAGTAATACTAGGAAAAGCTGTCTGCTCTTTCCCCACTGTTGTGCTTCCTTGGATTTGGTACACAATTAGCAGTAGGAACAGGAGATGCAAACCCTCCCCATATTCGGCAGCTGCAGGGGGGGCTTGCCTCCCCTGCAAAAATATTAGTTTTGTTTAGGGTTAGTTTGTCAATGTTTTTGAGTTTTGAAATAAACTTAAAATAATCTAAACAGTATAATATATAGGATGTCCTCAAGGATCCATTTGCAAACATTCTATGGACCTCCACTACAGGAAGCTTAAGGTATTAAACATTGAAGATTCTAGCTTTGCCGAGTCTTTTTTGCAGTTTTTTTACTGAATGGTTTGTCTGTGTAACCTTTTTACCCTTTACTCACAGATGTGTGTGTGTGTGCATATTTTATATATATATATATATATATATATATATATATATATATATATACACACACATACACACACACGCACACACACACGCATGCAGACACGCACACACACATGGGTCTACTTTGTTTTGTTGAATCGCATTTCACCCTGACCACCACTTTGCTGAAAAAAGAAATTATGTACTCATCATAACATTCCACGTGAGTTGTTCATCTTGCCTTCATTCTCACTGATGGGTTCAGAGCCGATCCTCGGCTCCAACTCGGCCAAATGCAAAAGTTCGAGGTCTTCAACCAGCTCGTGGCCTACTCCCTATCCCATGATGCATTGGTGCTTCCCTCAGATCTTGTTTGCAGCCAACTATACTGATAAATAAATACCCTGGTAGGAAGACACAAGAATACAGTAGATAAGGACTAAATATCACCAAGACTTTTCTCAACTTCCCAGTCCTCAGGAATTCTTGGTAGGGGGATTAGTGGGTGGCACATAAGAATGAAGAGGAGATGAACTCACATGGAATGTTATGGTGAGTACACAACTTCTTTATGTGAAGTTGTTCTACCTCGTCTTCATTCTCACTGATGGGTTAGCATCCCAAGCACCATCATTCTTGGGTGATTCACGAAAGTATATTCCTCAGAACCATGGAACCAAAGGAGGCCCTGTCCCTGGAGGCCCTATCCAATTTGTAATGAGTGATAAAGGTATGAAGTGTAGACCACGCGGTTGCTGCACAAATGGAATCTATGGGTAACTTGGCCAGAAAGGCTGAAGACGTAGAAACAGCCCTAGTAGAGTGGGCCTTTATTTTTGATTAAGTGGCATGTGCACAGAGCTATATGTAAAGGAAATGCAATCTGATAACCATTTTGACAACGTGGTTTTTACCACAGGAGTACCCTTCTTTGAATCTGAAAAGGAAACAAAGAGCTGTTCTGATTTTCTAATGTCCTTAGCCCTGTCTAAACAAAATCGAAATTGCCTATGGACGTCAAGTTTGTGCAGCATATGTTCCATCTTAGTATAATTTGGGAAAAAAAAACAGAGAATTCTATAGCCTGGTTGAGGTTTGTCTCTGAACAATCCTTAGGTAAAAAAGACGGATTTGTCCTCAGCGATGCTCTGTCACTGTGAAAAATAAAGTATGGGGGTTTAATGGACAATGCATGTAATTCTGAAACCCTTCGAGCAGAAGTAATAGCTACTAGAAAAATGGCCTTCCATGATAAGTATTTCAGGTCGCAAGATGAAGCTGGTTCAAAGGGGGGGCAAGATAATTTGAGAAAAAACAAAATGTAGGTTCCATGGTACTGCTGGGGTCTAATAGGTGGTCTCAAATTGATAGTACCTTTAAGAAAGGCTTTAGACAGTCTATGGGAACATGATAGGAGCCCCTTGATCGCCAATATGAAAATTAGAAATTGCTGCCAATTGAACTAATGGTTGCTGCAGCTGTCCCTTCATTAAAAAGCTTGGTCAGAAACTTTAGAATGGAAGCAATTTAAGCCAAATACGGGTCAACATTGTTTTGGGATACCCATATGGAAAATCTTCTCCATTTACTAAGGTATAACTTCCTAGTAGAAGATTTATGAGAAGATGTTAAGATGTTCAGAGCTGCAAGTGAAAGATTCTGGAACCTGGCTATTCTTGGAATTGGAGCTGCCTTGGAATTGGAGCTGCCAAGCTGTCAATCTGAGGGTATGAAGTGCAGGATGAAGAGCCCTTGATGAATGAATCAGAAGATCTGGAACTGGGTCCAGGATCCAAGGTTCTTCCAGTAGATGAGGCTGCAGGAAGAGGAACCAAATCTGACGAGGCCAATAAGGGGCTATTTGAATAATGGTCCTTCCCAGAGTCTTGGCTTTCTGCAAAAATGTGGGTATCAGGGGGAAAAAGCGTAAGAGAGACCCGGGGCCAACTGTGTACGAGTGCATCCCCTGGGGTATCCCCCGCAGTGGGGATTAGGGCAAAGTTGTTGCTGCATTTGGTGTTGGTGGGAGCTGCAAAGCGTTCTCACAGCAAGGTTGGCCCCCATCTGCGGAATATCCTTTCTGCTACTTCTTCCTTCAGGGACCACTCGTGAGTCAATAAAATTGCTCTGCTCAATTTGTCTGCTATCACACTGGATCTCCCTGTGATATGCGTTGCTATCGGAAAGCGCTGGGTGGACGTTGCCCACTGCCATACACTCAGGGCCTCTCGACATAGGGTTTATGTTTTTGTTTGTTTATGTACCAGACCAACGACATGTTGTCTGTCTGAATTGCAATAGTCCCTACAGGAAGAAAGTGTTGAAAGGACTGCAACACTAGAAGTACCTCTCTCATCTCTAGACATTGACATGCAGATAAGCCGTGTGTTTCTCCCATGTGCCTTGGGCTGTCTTTCCCTGAAAATGCCCCACCACCCTATCAGGCAGGCATCAGTGGTTACAGTGGCAATAGGAGTGGGTAGAACAAAGGGGCATCCTAGTGTTACTTCAGGAGATGTCAGCCACCAGCGAAGATCCTTCTTGCATGCATTCATTATTATAATCGGGTGTGACATTGGAAGTTCTAGAAAGGACCATTGTGTGAACAGGAGTCATTGCAGTATATGCATTCAACCAAAAGGAATGGCAATGATTGCTGCCGCCATTGTCCCTAATATTTTCAGCACTGCTGAAGCTGGGGCTTTTTGTTTTGAGACGAGGTTCAGGACTTGTTGTCGAAGGGCCCAAACTCTTTCTGTTGGAAGCTTTATGGTCATAAAGACAGTGTCAAGATCTGCTCCTATAAAAATGGTACATTTGGATGGCGATAAGGCAGATTTTTCTGAGTTTATGGTAATGCCCAATTGACTGCAAAGACTTAAGGTTGTATCCCTTGCTTGTATGAGTCGATGCTCAGTGGTGGCGGTGAGGAGCCAGTAGTCTAGATATGGAAACACCCGGAGTCCTAAGCTTCTCAGGTGAGCCGTAACTACTGCCATGCATTTGGTGAACACTCTGGGGGCTGTAGTGAGACCAAAGGGCAGAGCTCGAAACTGATAATGACCGACTCCCAGCCGAAAGCGCAGATGATCCCTGGATGGTCTGGCCATTTTTATGTGGCAGTACGCATCCTGGAGATCTATTCAGCACATCCAATTGTCTTTCCCTAGAAAGGGAAGTATAGACTAACTTGACCATCCAGAACTTTGTTTGTTGACAGATTTGTTCAATCTGCTGAGATCCAAATAGGGTCTCCAGTCCCCTGTTTTCTTTGGAATTGAAAAGAACCTTGAGTAAGTTCCGGACCCTCTCTGGTCTGCTGCGACTGGTTAGATGACTCTTTTTCCAGCAACCTTGTAATTTCTATGGTTGCTTGTTCCCTGTGACAGGGTGGTACGTCTGGGATTTTTCTCACAAGGGGTGGAGGGGTGCAAAGGGAACTGAATATCCTCTAGATATGACAAGCTGTACCAAACGGTCTTTTGTTATTTTTAGCCAGGTGTCTGCGTACAAAGATAAGTGTCCCCCCGACTGCCTCCAGAGGTGGACAGACAGGCCTCCTTTCCAGAGCACTGATAGGGCTTTCCAAAGAACTGATCTCTGTCGCCCTGATTCTGTGCCCCCCCCTCTGCCGCGTGGATGGCATCTTCCATTATTACCCCCTCCTCTGCCACTAGAGGGGGTTTCACAACGTGTGTCAAAGAAAGCTCCTTGGGATTTATGGAACCACATTTTCCCACTTTTTTTACCTTTAGGATACGGTTTGGTAGGGGTGGAAAACGAGACTCCAACAGCAGACAAAGACTTTCCATCTTGCTCACACCTGGTAAGCGTTTCCTTCACTTTTGGTCTAAAGAGGGACAAACCATCAAAGGGGGTGTTAAAGGATGACTCATAGGGCTCTGCAAAGGAACATAAACGCATCCAGTAGTCTCTCCTAAGAGCAATTCCTGAACCCGCTGCTCTGCTTGTTCCATCAGCTGCATACAAAATCAGATGCATGGAAGAGTTTATAAGGGAATTTAGGGTAGCAAGCTAGGAGGTTACCTTATCTGAGACCCCCGCAGCTACTGCACCCTGAAGAGCATCTCCCAACTCCTTAAGGAGATCTCTGTGTAGTCTAGTAAAATGTGTAAGATAGTTCAGGGATTGAAGAGCAAAGGTCGCTGAACTAAACATGCGCTTTCCATATCTGTCCATGATATTAGAATCTCTATTAGGAGGATGAACAGATGTAGAGGTCTCTGACAACTTCTTGGTGGCTGCCGCCACCACCAAAGCATCAATGGGTACTCCTTTGGTAAGGAAGGTCTTGTCAAGGGGTGACGTTATGAATTTGTTAGGCCTCAGAGGGACCAGTTCCATGGTATCTGGGGACTCCCATGCCTTTTGAGAAACAAGATCTATCAGTTCATCAAAAGGCGGAGTCACCCTAGAGGTGGAGGGCGGAGACCTGAAAGCCTTCAGGAGTACTGACTCACCATCAGTAGGGTTTATGGGCTTTCAGCCACCCCTATGTTTCAGTATTTTCAAGATATCACCGAAGGAGATATCTTCAGAGGAGGACCGTGGGGACCCTTCTGACTCATCTAAGTCAGTATCCGATGTGAAGGATTCCTGTGTGGAGTCCAGATGCTTCCTCTTGCAAAGCCTCTTCCTGGGAACCTCCTCCGTAGGAGCTTCTGGTGAGGTCCCAGAAGAGCAGGACTCACCCAGTAGGGTGGCCTGAGGCTCTAGGTCTCAATGCTTTTGAGGGATCAGTGAAGCAGAGGCAGACAGGTGCTTTAGGGGAGGAGGTTGCTGGTACCAATGATGTGGATGCCCGAGGGGACAACATTCTCCTCATGGCATCGAAGGCCCTCTAGATCCATAGAAACAGGCAGTCTCCGCAGCACCGAAGTGGTGGGCTCCGAGCCCGAGGTAGGTGCTGAACTCACTCGAGCAGAGGCCCCAAGAGGCAAAGTCGGAACCGAAAGATCGGTATGACTATCCTCTCCAGACTCGACAGGTGAGTGTTGGCTCCTAGACTCTAAGGTCGGCACAGAAGAAGTCAGAGTAGTCGGAACCAATAGGCCCTGGAGAGGTGTCGGCTCCGACGATTCCACAATCATCAGCTGCGAACACTCTGGCTCCGAAACCTCGGGTCGAATCGGAGGAGTAGTAGTAATCATGGGCTGGGTCCTATTCAGTTCTGAAGCCTTAGGGGTCGGCCCCGACAAAATGTTTGCTAGTGCCGGTGTCTGCAGAAGCCTCTGCACCACTCGATGCACATCCTTATCAAATAGTCTTGAGGACCAGAAAGAAGCTATAGAAGAAGCCACTGACTGCAGGATTGGAGGCTTTAAAGTAGGGGATACCAGCTCCAATATCGGGCACCAGCTCCTACGAACAACCACCACCTCCAGTTCCAAAGGCAACGGAGCCGAGGTGTTAGTCCGATTTGGCTTAGAGGTCAATGAACCCTTTTCGGCTCCGACACAGAAGATGATTTGGAAGACAAAGTCTTGGAGGATTTTAAGGGCTTGCCCGGTTTGTCCTTATCTAAAGATTCTTGGAAAGAGGACTTCAATAATCCCCTAACTATTAGTTTACTCCTACGTTCGTGAAGAACACGAGAACTAATGGAGTGACAGATGGCACAATTCTCCTGTAGGTGGACCTCACCTAAACAATAAATACACTCTGTGTGACCATCTGTTGTAGACATTTTTTGTCCACATTTAGGACACTTTTTGAAACCAGATTTAGCTTTCTCTTGCTGACACATGGCAGAAACTATTAATTACTAACTGCAACTGTTAAACAAAGGCAAGAACACACTATATGCCTAACTATAAAGGTAACACACAGTAATATATATAACTAAAACAGCCCTAATAAAAAACACAGGGCTCTAACTACTACAATATTACAACACCAACACAAACAGTATAAACTAACTACTGCCCTAAAAACCCAGGCTTAAGCTAAACACACTCTAGGGTAGGGATAATTCACTATTTAAACAACGCTATAACATAAACGAGTTGTAGAAATAAATGGCCTAGAAAAAAACGGCCACTAACAACTACCAAAAAACACACACACTAAGTTTTTAAAGCTAAGTAAGTTATTGAGGGAAGAAAAACTATCTAACTACTAAGCTAAACTACTAAAAACCAACTACTAAGCTAAACTATCAACTTTTATCAAATATCAAACTTATACTGGTCAGAGCTGTCGTAGAACTCCTGATCTGTAGCAGCGGCAAATGAAATCTGAGGGAAGCACCAGTGCATCATGGGATAGGGAGTGGGCCACGAGCTGGTTGAAGACCTCGAGCTTTTGCATTTGGACGAGTTGGAGCTGAGGATCTGCTCCGAACCCATCAGTGAGAATGAAGGCGAGATAGAACAACTTCACATCTCAAATTACTGAAATCTCATTTCACTGAACTGCAGTTAGTATATATATGGCACTGCAGAGAGTACTGTAAGGCAAGTAAAAGGTATATGCCTTTTTCTCCACCGTAGTGTGATCCTGGAGTCAGTATATATAGTTAGGGGGGTGTGAGGAGCTCAACCCCCACATTGGGGTGTTTGGGGGAAACGGCTCCCCACTTGGAGTACATATTGTCTTCTGGACAGGGATACTCATTGGTGTTGTAACTATGCATGTCTATTGTTTAAAATGTACTGTTTAAGTTTTTGGTAAAATACAATATAAAACAAACAATGTGAGGGGCTACATCCCCTACACCCCCCAATGTATTAGAAGGATTAACTTGGCCTACTTAACTCTTGTCTTCTTTTCCTCCCAAATAAATTCCTTCAATATTTTATTACTTTATTGTCCATAACTAGTTTAATAAAAGTATGCCTGTCCCGTATACAAGACTAAAAGGGCTAAAAACATTTTCACTGCTTGTATCTTATTATCCATAAAGGAGTTTCCAGTTTCTCAATTTTTGTATCATCTTTTGTTTAGTCTCTGCTCACATATCATTAGCTGCCATAACAGAAGCCTTTTTAATCGATATGCCTCAATACTTCATCGTATCATATCTCCATAAATATGGTTAGTGCTGAACAAGTTCATGTGTGGGTACATAATTTACAGTTATAACCTTTGTTTTATCTGCGTTAATTTTAAAACCCAAAAAGACCTGAAACTGTCTCAAAGTGTTCCACAACACTGAGACATCCTTTTCTGGATTTACCAGGTACAAAATATTATTACCTGCAAATAAAGCCAACTTTTCTTGATTACAATACCAATTATAACCTTGTATTTTTAACTCACTTATTTTCTTTGACAATGAGACAATGGCTCGAAATATAAAGCAAACAACAAAGCAAAGAGGACACCCCAGTCTGGTTCCTCTGTTCAAACACAGCTTATCTGAGAAGAACTCTCCCACTTAAATTCTTAATTAACCTCATTATTCTATCAGGGAATGCAAATTCTTACAATTCCCTACTTGGGAATTCACAGCTTACTTTGTCAAATGCTTCATCTGCATCAAGATCTATCAAAAACAGAATTTTTATTTTACATTCTGCTTCCCTCTGGAATACCACTACTATTAATGTCAAATGTTTGCATTCCCTCCAAAAAAACACAGTGATCCACATCTATAAATTTTGGTAAAATCTTTGCCACGCTTTCAGTAAGTATAGACAAACACTTTGTAATCATGGTTTGAAACAGAACTAGGCCTATATGAAGCTGGGTCTGAAAGGTCTTTACCATATTTAGGTAACACAGCTTTCTTCCAAGATGGGGTCTATGGTTAATCGTCAAATGGACTAAACACTGAATGGCACATCATTGAAATCCAGTCGTTGAATGTCCATCCATTGAGTGAGCACTTCATTGAACCTGTGAAATGGGGAATACCTAGTTGGCTGACACTTCCCCATCTCACAAGCAGCAGTATTTCAAACCCACACCCCCCCCCCCAACTATATATACCAACTCGGAGGTCACACTACAATAGGGAAAAGTGAGAAGGAGAAGTGTTGGCCAATTAGTTACTCTTCCAGTCTTTCAGGTGTGATGCAGTGCTCGTTCGATGGCTAGATGTTTGACCACTGGATTTTGATGTGCCATTCGATGGTTAGTCCATTCAACAATTAACCATAGACACTCCCCCCAAGATGTGGGTGCTTCATCTCCTTTTATAATACTGTTAAAATCTTTCAGATCTTTATCAATTTCTTACCTCCTCATTTCCAGACTTCCATAGGAATACCATCTGAATGGTGACTTTCCTGAAGATTGATTATACATCACTGTTTTTATCTCATCACCTCCTATCTTAACTGTCAATTGCTGAGCCTCGTCTACCTCAAATATTTCCATTTGTACTCTATCTTGATGTCCACATTTCTTTGCTTTATACATATTCTCATAAGATTTCTGCAATACCTCTGGATCTTCTACAGCAGCAGTTATTTTTCTTGTTATAGGTTCCCTACGTTTGTCAACAACCCTTTCAAAATTCTGTTGCCCAAGTCGTGTGCTAAATATTTCTGTGTTCTGGAGTTATCAAAAAGTAGTCACTTAACTGCAATTTTTCTCAATTCATGCATATTATCCACTCTTTTTTCTCCATTTTCTCTTTAATGCTCTGCATTTGTTCCTCTTCTTGTTCTGTGAGATTTCCCTTATTATGCAACACTTAAAACTTTGTCAGCCCCTCTAAGTAATTTTGATGACTTCTTAAAAGTATCTCTTTCTCTTTTATTTCCACCCTATTTTTAAACTCAATTTTCATTTTATCCCACTCACTAGCTATAACTTCTGAAGATATTCTATCTTTTCTAACAACTCTGAAACAATTTCTACTACCCATTCCTTAAATTCTTCTCTTTTTAACAGGTAGCTGGGAAAGCAACAATGTCTTATTTTTAAGATAAAAATGCAGGTTAATGAAGTAGCTTTTATTGGTGCATGATCAGAAATAGTTACTGGATATGTTGAAGCTTTCAATTAAATATACATGTTCCTGTGAAATATAATTTTTAATTAGCCTAGCCCAATTACTGTACCTTGGAGAATATGTAAATTCTGTCAGTTCCTACTACTGAATTCACATCTTGCATACTAAATATTTTCATAAATATCTTCAGAAATCTACCCTGTTTTTTATAGTGTCCCTTCTAAGTCCCCCTGATACATCATCACTATTGCTAATCAAATGGGACTCTCCCCACCTATAAATAATATTCCCTAGTGAAAGCTGATTTCTCCCAAAATTTTCTTAAGCTCCATAGCAGCAGTTTTCGGTAGAATATAAATACATGCCATTGTAATCCTCCTTCCCTGCCAAAAGCCTCTTAGTACCACCTATCTACCATTTTTGTCTTTTTCCTCACCTAGCACTATTGCAGCCCCTCTAGCATTAAGTATAATTATTCCCCTTTTCAAGTGGCCCTGCTATTCTACTGAATATCCATTCTGAAATCTTTTGTCAAATTCCTTCTAAATGTGTCTCCTGCAGTATTGCTATTAGCAGTTTGCATTTCTAAATATAATTCAATACTCTTCTTTTTATCTATACCTTTAAGGCCATTCAAGTTCCAGTATAATATGGACAGCATAGCCATCATGATAAAAAGCTATTGTTCCCACCTATTACACATGACACTTTTTCTGAATGTGTATTTCCAGCTTTTGAGTTACATAAGTATGCTAATTAATGTTTGACAGGCTGATCTTTTGTGCAGTTCTTTCTCATCTCCATTTGAACCTATGTCACAGTTTCAAGACTTTTTTTTTTTTTGAGGGTTTTCATTAAAACAAGAACACCACCCCACTATTAACTTGGAATAAACACACAAAGCTACATACATTTTCAAAAAGTAAAGTTTAACCTTTAAGAAGGGAAGAACTGCCCTAAACTGACAGATGTACCTACAGGCATTATCTAATCTAAAATTAAGGTTACCTATGCGCTAAAGCATATCTTACAGCCTGTGCTCCCACTTACAATGAATGTCTGTTCTTTTCTTACCTCTCTTCTCTTCCCAGATATGAAAAGCAGCTTTTACATTTTCTGCAAACATTAACGTTTAGCCCTCAAAGTGCACTGGCTATCTTTAAATAAAACTAAACTGCACACTGTTTTATTAACTGCATTAAAGTATTAAGGCTTCCAGGGAGGTTGTTCCCTCTTATTCACTTCCCATAAATTTCAAACTTTTTTTTCACTGAACTGCTTGCCATTGTACCTTTAAAGTTATTTCCCTCAGCAAAGAATACACTGAAATCTCAAGATTAACTGCTTGTACCTGCAGACAGCTTGCCTTCATGGAATTGTACTCAGCAGTGAGTCTTTGTAAATTTTGCTCTCAACATTTGCCAGTGGAAAACAAACAAGCTAATAACTTTGCAGTTGTAAGAAGCTTAGAATTTATCATGGCTTTCATAGTTTTGCCTTATGTTTAAAATCTACATGCTTACAAAACACTTGTTTACAGCTTAAGACTTAGGTAGTAATCTAGACAGCCAACCTTGCAAAATAAAGACAGAAAAAAATATAAATTCTGCATAAAGTCACTGTACTTGTACACCCCACCCCAGCAGCCCAAGATCCCAGCATACAAACATTAAACTTGCTTTTGTCCCACCCTGTTGGCCTTGTTGTACTGTAAAACCTCTTACAACTAAAAAGTACTTGTTTACTTTAATATCTTTAACACAACAGTCAATGAAAAGAGCCCCCCCCCCATTTAGAATACCCGTGACTCCACACTACACAGAACTGTTTTATTGTACATAACATACAGTTTATATCATGAACTCTTTTATAGAAATATTAATAAGAACATTTTTGTTTTACTTAGTTAGTTTTCCCCCAATTAGTGTCCTTCTAAACATTAATGATATAAAGTAGGGTATATGCTGTAAAGATAGGCAAAGGCTGCCAGCCTAGCCAGACAGAATTTTGTAGATAATTCTGTCATTTGTAAATATTAATGTAAACCACAGGCTTGCTCTCTTAAATGTGAAAAGTCTGCATTGGATATTGAACTGGAAAATGTAACAACAGTGCCCTCTGCTGTAAGAAAGCCATGTCAAGCATTTTATGATGGTCTTTGATGTCAAAATACGGAGCCGATATGTCTAGAGGTTCATAGGTTGGTACTAGGCTATAGGCCCAAGGGCCTATGCAAGCCTAGCCATAACAATTCCCTGGATATTTCTTCCCACATTATTTACTTCCCTGGACCCCTGTCTAGCAGGGGGATTGACGTGATCCCCGGGGTGAATTTCCTATCTCCCATCCAATCGTCATGGTTCCTTTCGAAGAGGGCCAAGTAGGCGCTCTGCTTGACATGTATGGGCAGTCTATTCCAGAGTATGGTGAGTCTCTGGGTCAGGAACCTATACTTCCAGCATGCTTTGTTCATTGTGATGACAAGGTTTAGATCCCTGGAGCGTGTGGCTCTGAGGAATTGAGGGAGGCATCCTGCCTATTGTTTTAAGACCAGAGTAAATGGCTAGAATTTGCATGTATAAATGTCCTTTATTGCTCTGGTTTCTGGCCAGGTGTAAAGAATGTAAATGTAGTTTCTGTTAGCTGGGGAACACCAGAGACGTGAGAAGAATGTCATGTGAAGCAGCTCTGTGTTTTCAGTTTAGAGAGAGAGAATCAGAGAGCTCAGAGCATTTTGTCTTAAGAATATCTATCACCACCAGCATTTCCTGTTTCTATATGTAAGTTATTTAGAACGGTGTCTTCTTTTAGAAATAGCTAGGAATTAGGAAGATTAGACTAAGTGTTTTTCTGTGATGTCAGAACTTTTCTACGGTATTATTTTAAGCATTACTCTGTGATCTCTGACCTCTTGACTAGCACTGTTTAGTAAGAAGCATTGTCTTGTGTTTTTAGTTATTAATTAATATTTTTAAACTTTTCTACTGTGGCTGTTTTATGTAGAGTTAATTTAAGCTCTAGGAGTACATTGCATGTATATAGTGATGCTGTACCAAGTCACTCCAAATAAGTCTTAACTGTTAGGTCACACTTACCATTTGGATAATACTATTGCACAGTAATAATTAAGACACCATTTTAAGGCCCTTTGAGTAGCTGATATTAATGGGTGGTGGCAGCTGGTACTACCTTTAAGACTGGGCAGAAAAGAGGCCCAGCTGGAGAACCTGTGCCAGCCTTCCCTAGGAGTGTGTCTGTGGTTGTATATAATTCTTATCTCAACGTGTGCGTGTGTCAGCTACTTGGACAGGGAAACGAAGCACTGGTTGGACAGAGAGGGTATTGGAGGTTTTAGCTTGCCCACTAGGCTGAGATCTGGACCCTATAGCTGTGCCAGTGGGGAATCTTATTGGGGACCTGGAGAGAAAGGGAGAAACCAGCCCCAGACTGACTGATCTCTGTGTGCTCTTAAGGGAAATTGTACTTCACTGTGTGTGTATTTATTATCGTTTCCCTATATGTACACCCCTCACTGATGTTAGTAGTGAGGATTGAGGCTCCTTGATTGCTGGGCCAGTACACGGGCACCACATATTAATTGGTGGCAGTGGTGGGATATTCACACCGGGATAGCCACACAACATATTATTTGGTTGGCAAATACTAATTGGCTTGTAGTGGTGTGGGTAGAGTGAATTCCTGTAGCTTGTGTACAGTGATCACTGAAGGTGTTTTGTACTCTAAATCAACCACACAGTGAATACTCCGAGTTCAGATCACAATTGTTTTATCCTTTTGTTAGCTTAGTCAGGGAGAGCAGGCAGCATGTCAGCAGAAGAGCACAGAAAGCAGACAAGGAGCCAGCTGGCTGAGATGTGCCAGGCTAGGTGACTGGTACATGGAAACCTGACTAAGGCAGACATGTTTGCAGCTTTGGTCACAGCTGCATCAAAAAACAGCAACCAGAATGATGATCAGACTGTCAGTAGAGATGTACCACTCTCAGAGAATGGACAGCTCAACCTTTCTGCAGAAGACTTAAAAATCCATCCGGACCTAAAGAGACTTGAGTTGGAGGCCATGCATTTGGAAATAGAAGCAGTTGAGAGACTGAGATGTCTGCAAGCTGAGGAGAATGAGAAAATGATACGCCTGGAAGCTGACGAAAAGGAGAGGCAGAGGCAGCATGATATAGAGATGATGACTCTTCGCCAGAGTCATGGAGGTAATGGGGAAGGGAATAACTGGACCCCAAAAGCACAAAGGGTCAGTAAATTTCTTCCATGGTTTAAAGAGGGGGATAATTTTGATAGCTTCATTCATATGTTTGAGACGGTATGTAAACAGTATGATGTTGACCAAAGGCTCTGGGTATGGTTCCTGGCCCCCTTACTCCATGGTAAAGCTGTAACTGTGTTGTCTAAACTTGCTGATTGTGAATATTTTGATTATACTGCTGTTAAAAATCCCTTGTTAGAATGTTTTACGCTAACACCTGAAACGTATAGGAAAAAGTTTCATGAGCATAGAAGCAAGGCAGATGAAAGTGTGTGTGAATATGTTGCTAAACTGAGCACTTATTTTCATAGGTGGGTGACTGGATGTCAGGTCACCACTTTTGAAGGACTGGCAGACCTTTTGGTGAGGGAACAAGCCCTTAGCACTTTGACTGAGGACATGAGGATCTGGTCAGCTGATAGACAATGTGCTACTTCAGATGAGTTGGAGAAGAAGGGAGACCTAGACCTAGCAAACAGGGCATCCCTGCACAGGAAAGGAGCTCCCAGTACTGTTCATGGGTCTAAAGGAACCCATGGTGGGCAGTACAGACTGCACCAACAGAATCTGCCAGTATCAGGGGAAGCCACTAGTCCAGGTACAAGTTCACAACCTAGGATTAAAAGTTTTGAATGCAACCAGTGGGGCCATGTAGCACACAGGTGTCCATGGAAGCAAGGTGGGGAACAGAAGGTAGGAGAGCCAATAAGTGGGGAAGACAAAATGCCAACAGTAGGTTGTCTTGAGACAACAGGGGTACTGAACTACCATCCTGCAGATGTTCTGAAAGGGAAGGATTTTGATGAGGCAGTACTATGAGTTAATGCAGTTACATGCAGTCAGGCTTCGAGACAAACATGTGGGTCTGGTAGCCTGGGGGAGACCCAGACAGACTGCATACTTGCAGCCAGGACTGGTGAGGTGGCTACTTCAAGGAGGGAGTTACTCTGCATCATTGAGACTGAATGTGAGCCACAGCTGCTTGTGGGTACTGATGTTCCCTTGGACAGAGTGACTGCAAAGGTAGAGGTGAGTAGTAATACCAAAGCTGACAGTGAGGCAACTCTGTCAGAGAATGCCAGACTTCCTGTGGAAGGGGAGCAGGGAAAGGTTACACAGAGAGAGAGCTGAGACAGGCTCAGGTCTCAGACCCTACATTGCAAGGCCTGAGGCAGATAACTAGGGAGGCACCTTATTCTCAAGGGAAGGGGGATCTGTATACTGGGACAAAGGGTTACTGTATAGAGAGTGGACCCCTGAGGGAGGGCTAGAAGGTGAGAGGGTACAGCAGTTGGTAGTGCCTAGAGCCTACCATCTGGCGCTTCTAGCCATAGCCCATGATATTTCCTTTGCAGGTCATATAGGCATAAAACATACAAAGAGATGTATTATGCAGAACTTTTATTGGACTGGAATTTCCAGAGATGTAACAGGGTACTACACGAACTGTGAGCAGTGCCAAAAGGTAGGCAAGGCAGGAGACAAGGTGAGAGCTCCTTTGATGCCTTTGCCTGTGATTGAGGAGTCATTTCAGAGGGTAGCTATGGATATCGTGGGGCCTCTCAGTACCCCAAGTTCTACAGGGAAGAAGTATATCCTAGTGGTAGTGGATTATGCTACATGATACCATGAGGCAGTGGCTCTGTCCTCCATTGAGGCAGAAAAGATGGCAAATGCTTTGTTAGGGATTTTCAGCAGGGCAGGTTTCCCAAAAGAAATACTGACTGACAGAAGTGCCAATTTCATGTCAGACCTGCTGGCTTGTCTGTGGAAGTCCTGTGGGGTGAAGCACCTGAAGACCACCCCTACCATCCCCAGACTAACAGTCTTGTTGAGAGGTTAAACTCTACAATCAAGTCCATGCTACGGGTATTTGCAGACCAGTTCAAGAGGGAGTGGAACAAATACTTGCCCCATCTGTTTGCTTACAGAGAGGTTCCCCAGGAATCCACAGGGTTTTCACCTGTTGAGATGTTGTATGGGCACAGGGTGTGGGGACCTCTAGATTTAATTCATGATGAGTGGGAAGGTGAGTGTGAACCTCACAATGAGCCTGTTGTGGCATATGTCCTAAACCTTAGGACAAGGATCAGGGAACTCATGGGCTTGGCCCAGGAGAACCTGGCAGAAGCCTAACAACAGAAGAAGGTGTAGTATGACAGGAATGTTCGAGCTGGAGAGTATGCTTTGAGGCAGCAGGTAATGGTTCTCATTCCTGTCGGACACAATAAGCTGCAAGCAGCTAGGGAGGGACCCTACAAGGTGGCAAGAAAGGCAAGTGATTTTCACACTGAGCTAATCGGAGGAAGGGCAGTAAGCAAACTCTGATCTGTGATGTATAACATTAAGTATCCTGTTTTTTTGCTTACTTTTACGAGTTATTTATAGCACTTATATTGTCTGCTGCATACTTTTCTAGCTAATTTCACTGTGTGTAAGGTATTAACTGGAAATTTTCTACATTTGTTAAGCATCTGTTTGGGTTTGTTTGTTCCGATTTCCTGCCAAGGAGTGCATCATATAACTTATTTGTTTGCAGTTAAAAGCATTCCCCAGAGTCTCCTAGCTCCTTTATCTGTTTAAAATTTTCATTTAAAGGCTCACAGCTACTTTTCTGCTGTGATAAACATTTCTGCAGTTTTTTTTTTCTACCCAAGTAGTGTGGGTATTTGTAGCATTGTCCATATTCAGGCCTGTGTTTTGGGCCAAGTTGTTTGTTTGTAGAGGCTGTGTGTCCGAGCACATGTTCCACGCCATCTTAGTTTAGCCAAAGCCATTCTTGCATTTCAGTGAGAGGGAAGTGTTAATAGTCATTGGCTGATTGGGGTTACTGGACTACGGCTTGGAGCAAGCACCTCATTGGCTCTTTCGAGCTTTTTTAAAGTTGTTTCAGGTTTCAACTTTCTGTTACTTAAGAAGTTAACTTGTGAGTGTTTCTGCCATTTCACAATGAGCTAATCGGAGGAAGGGTACTGAGCAAACTCTGATCTGTGATATATAACATTAAGTATCCTGTTTTTGCTTATTTTTATGAATTATTTATAACACTTTTATTGTCTGCTGCACACTTTTCTACCTAGTTTCACTGTGTGTGAGGTATTAACTGGAAATTTTCTACATTTGTTAAGCATCTATTTGGTTTTGTTTGTTTTGATTTTTCTTTCCCACCCTCTCTCCCTATTGGTATCCTGTTCTTATACTTGGTGGCTTTGCAGTTGCCCACCCCTACTGTAAATTTGATCTGGGACACTCCTCCCAGTCTAGTGCCATTACCTCATTCTACCTAATACAGGGAGAACATTTGAGAAGGCTCACCAACTTAGTTTCTTAACCTTGAATTATCTTCTGCTCCTCCTTTCTCCCTTTCCACTTTACAAAAAAAAATTTTTTTTCTAAGCTTGTTTCCTGCCTTTCCTGTAAGTAGTCTAGTCCAGATACAGACTTGCTGTATCCAGGACTGTTTGTAAGTTTCTGAGCCCCCAAGCTTTTCTGTTTTGGAGGGAAGCCTTCTAGCTTATCAGTGGGAGTGGTATGCACTAGGTAGCTTATAAAAAAAAAAAAAACACTTTAACCCTAGCTAAGCGGCGATACATAATCTATTCCCGGCGGCATAAAGTCTGCTCTTCAAATTTTCCCTTAGAACTACGCAGTTTTTTAGTTTTAGCAAGCAAATCTGTTTTTTTGAGCTCAGCACTTGTTCAGAACTCATTGTAACCACTAAATAAGCTACAAATTACTACAGCACTCAACTTTCCTCACTTGTCTAGACGAAAACAGTGTTTAGTACTTAATAAATAAGCACCTATCCAGGCATGGCTAAGGGTCAGCTTCCAGTGTTTTCTCCGGTCTACTTGATGAATCTTGACATCTTGGGGCATGCAGCAATTGCCTCATGTACACAGACAACCCTCTCCTCCTACCACCCAACACTACAACCTGTGAGAGATGCACTTATATAGAAAAACTGGAAACAATGCTCTCTTCACCCAAGACTGGACTAGACAGTCAAGAGGAGAAGGTAAACACTTCCACCACACCACACATCACATAGTCCCTCAAAACCTACACCACCAAAACACACACATAGAAACACAAAACACACACCTACATTCACGGAGGCTCTCAATAAAAATCTGCCAAAGCAACAGGGACCTCCAAAGCAGAAACGCAAGCAACCTCCATCCCCCCAACACAACCCAAATGACACATAGCCGACAAACTCAGTGTGCCACTCAACCACAGCCCATAAGGCATAACAACGTACCCAACACTCTATTCATAGGTGACTCTACAGTCAGGCACAGTGATGTTCCACTCACCAGGCTAAACAAGGAGAAAGTTACTGTCAGCGCCTGTCAGGTGCCAGGATCCGCCACATAACGCACACACTCGGGTCACTCCACGACAAGTACAAATATGACTCTGTCATTGTCCATGTTGGTGTGAATGACCTGAGATGCACCTCCCTGGACTACATGAAAAGAGACATGGAGGAGCTGTCTGATCTTGTAGCCCAGGCAGATAAGACCCTAGCCCAGAGTAGCATCCTGTCATTCCCCAGAATGATACCACAATACAAGGACAAAATGATCGACTTCAACAATTGGCTAAGCTTCTGGTATTTTTCTAAGGGGATCCAGTATCTGTCTACCTGGGTTGACATGATCGACAAACTACAATGCTTTGCCAGAGATGACCTGCACCTGTCGCCCTTGGGATTCCAGATACTGGCTAAGAGTCTTGCCAACCCTATAGTGCCTTTTTTAGGCAAGGTTCAAATGACAAATTCACCACTGTAACAGGTACAAGCAAGCAAAATCTGTGGGTAATGCTACTCAATGCTCAAAATGCACTCACTCGAGGCACTCCTTAAAATGGAGAACATAGACATCTGTGCAGTGAAAACACCTGGTTCAAGTCTCCCGAGAGCACCCCTGCATTATCAGGCTACAATTCATACCACACCCTTCGGCCACCTAACCTGGATCGAAACACTAAAGGCGGAGACTAGTCCATATTCATTAAGGATATCCACACCTCCAAGCTAGTTGCTCACTATAATGCATCAGAGATTATTCAAGTGCAACTAACTCTGGGAAAGACCACAATCCAAACTGTAGCTTGCTACAGATCCCCCACTATGCCCCAGAATTCCACCTCCTCATTTCTTGACACACTAGAAAATATTAGGGTACAACCTAACACCCTAATAATGGGCAATTTCAACTACCCCACCATTAACTGGGAAAACTTCTCCTCTACCAACTCTTTTGCTCAACGTTTTCTGGAATTCAAAAATTCCATTGCCTTGGATCAACTTATTCACATCCCCACCAGGGGCAGCAATATCCTAGACCTGGTCATTACAAACATGGGTGACCGATGTTCCACACCAGAAGTCAATTCCTCGTTGGTCAGATTAGCCCACAAGCTAATCAACCTAGACATCCACATCCCGCCCCACTCCCCATTATGGAAACCGCTGTAAAACATTTCTCCAAAGCCAACTTCACGCTTCTTAAGACAGAAGTGGCAAACTTTACGACACCCATGCAGATGGACAATATAGGTACGACTGCTGAATCCTACAAAAATGCACTTTATAAGCCCTTACACGAGTGCATGGATCGTGCAATCCCTACCAGAGCTAAGATGCTATCTTCCAAAAAAAAGGAAGCCAATCTGGTGGTCCCCCGCCATAAACAAACTCTACAACAGAAGAAAGAAACTGTTGCAAAAGAGAGTAAAATCCCATGATTGGAGGAACTCCCTGGTCAGCCTCAGTAAGAAGCCGAGATCCCTCATAAAATCTTCCAAAGCTAGTTATGAAAACAAAATCTCACTGATTCTAAAGACAGCCACAAAGCATTATACAGCTATGTCAAGAATCTCAATGGCAACACTCAGATCTGCTCTGAGTTACAGCAGAATGTCACTAAATATACAGAACCAACTGATATTGCCAACATCCTGGCAGATAGGTTCAGTGCTAACTTTACCCCCCTCTCACCCCCTAAAGGGCCCATCTCTATACCGGAAGAATGCAAAGTTCCTGTAATCATGGCTGCACAGGTTCATAGGTTGGTACTAGGCTATCGGCCCTAGGGCCTATACAAGCCTAGCCATAACAATTCCCTGGCTATTTCTTCCCACACGGTTTACTTCCCTGGACCCCTATCTAGCAGGGTTTTATGTAGAACAAGTCTTTTGCAAATATATAAATTCTAGTAGTTCTGTCGACGCCCAGATAACGTGCAGCAACATTTCAACAGTTACTAGTTTCTTCCAAAGCTCCAATGTTAGCTACCGTTCTCCAGCAATATCTTTATTAGGGATTGCTTTCTTAGTGGTCTCTAACTGTGCAATCAACCCAGTTTTAAATGAGCTGTAACCTCTCCCTATCAGCTCACAGGCTAAGCTGACATTGTATTCTCCAGACTTCCTTACGACACTTTTTAACCCCTCAAAAAGCAGCCCCACTGTGGAAGTTCAGTCCATGTGAAAGTTAATAAGACAGGGTTAAGATACTTGACTGATCCCTGCCATCAGAATCCTCAATCTATTACACTAATCAGTAAAAACAAACAAAAAAAACTGTAGTATTAGAGGCAACATAGGATGTATGCAAAGACCCTTTAAGGCTATCAGCTGTTCCAGCTAAATAGCAATTCTGAATATCCATAACATCTTCCTTTTTTTTAAGTCTATTTATGGACAAACTCAGGACAATAACATCAAACTCCACTAGTTATAACCATGCATGCTTCATCCTTATTACACCATAAGTGGAATGTAAAACCACACTCTCCATATTCAAGAACACAGCATCCATGAGACCTGACAACATCCCACGCTGCGTTCTACACAAACTACAGAACGAACTGGCACCCCACCTAAGCACCATGGTCAATCACAGCCTCACCTCAGGCTTTGTGCCCACTGAATGGCGCACAGCAAAGGTTATCCCACTCCACAAAGGGGAGTCACCACGGACCCAAGGAACTACTGCCCCATTAGCCTGACGAGCCTGGTCTGCAAGGCTATGGAACATATCATCATGAAACTTATAAACAATGACATTGGTAATCTCCAAACTCTGGACCCCACCCAGTTCGGGTTTGTAAAAGGCAATCATGTCTCCTAAACCTGATGGACTTCTTTGAAGCGGTCAGAGGGTAAGGTGGTTTACACGGCCTATCTAGATCTCGTCAAGGCTTTCGACACCATCCCCCAACTCTAGAATTACAGATAAACTCACTAAACTAGGTATAAATAATCCCTATGTCACAAGACAGGGTGCCAACTGGTTCACTGCCAGAACCCACACTGTGAAAGTAGCAGACTCCAAATCAGACTTCAGACCAGTGACAAATGGAGTACCACAGGGTTCAGTCCTGGGATCTCTCTTGCTTGGTATCTACTTCCCTGAAGCACAGGCTAACACAGAAGGTCTTTGGCTAACGAAGTTCGCAGATGACTGCAAACTAGGAGCCATAATCGAAACTCATAACAATGTGGACATCCTACAAAAGGGCCTTACTGAGACAGATGCCTGGAGTCAAAGCCGTGGCCTCAAGCTCAATGTCAAAAAGTGCACTGTCATCCCTTTTGGTAAAAACTTTGTACCCATGAACTACCACATAAGCAGTAGTCTACTTAACACAGAAGGTGTGATAAGAGACCTTGGGACACAGGTGGACAGTAGTCTCTCCTTTGATAATCACATCGCCACAGTAGTCAGGAAATCCTTCTACGTGGCACACCTCGTCACAAAACGTTTCTCATCCAGGAAAAAAAGTCACTGTTCCCCTCTACTTGTCACTCATTAGACCCATTATAGAATACAGCAGCCCTTTTGGTATGTACCTCACAAGACATCTACAACAACTGGAAAGGCCTCAGAAGTACCTCACAAAGAGGATTACTGGCCTCAAACAGATGCCCTATGCAGACAGTCTCAAAAAACACCAGCTTTACTCAGTCGCATATCGCCTACTCAGAGGCGATCTCTGCCTAACATACAAAGCTATGTCAAACCCAGAGCTGTTGGAAATGCTCCACTTAAATCCCAATCCCTCCAAGCTACATGCTTGGAGGACCTAAACCTTGTCACCACAATAAAACAGAACATGCTGGAGGGATAGATTCCTGAGACTTCCCATACTCTGGAACAAACTACCTATCTATATCAAACAAAGTTCCTCATTAGCACTCAAGAAAAATCTTGATGACTGGATGGGAGATGGGAAATTCACCCCGGGGATCACTTCTGTGGCTCTGCTCGACAGGGGCACAGGAAAATAATTTTCCTGGGTGACGAAAGCCAGGGTACCTTTTTGGCTAGGCTTATATAGGTCCTAGGGCCAATAGCGTAGTACCTACCTATGAACCTATGATGTTAGCTACATGGTGGAACTGCTAGGCAGGGGCACAAATTGTACCATGTTAACATGAAGAAACCTCACCATGATAGGGAGGCCCTTGTGCTGAGCATTTGCAGTGGATTGCAGGAGGAGTCTGAGGGAGATCTGGTGACTGATGATCTCACTGAGGCTTGGACTGACACCTCAGTGGAAGGGGTAGCAATGTCCCAGCAGCTATCTCCTACTCAGGTATGAGAAATCCGAGCAGTGTTACAGGAGTTTGGGGACATGTTCACTGGAAAACCAGGGTGCACCTACCTGTTTGCAGCACCAGGTGGATACAGGACTCCAAAGGCCTATTAGGCAGGCCCCTTATGGGGTGCCTGAGAGAGTCAAACAAACTGTGAGGCAGGAGATACAGGAGATGTTGGAACTAGGGTGTGATTCAACGGTCCTTTAGCCTCCCCAGTGGTGCTGGTGCCAAAGAAGGATGGCAGCACCAGGTGCTGTGTGGATTACAGGAAATTAAACAGTCACACAGAATCAGATGCTTACCCTATGCCTAGGACAGATGCGGCCCTAGAGCAGCTGCATGGGGCTAAGTATCTTACAACTATTGATCTTACCAAGGGTTACTGGCAAGTGCCCTTGACTCCCAGTGCTATAGAGAAGTCAGCCTTTGTGACTACTTTAGGCTTGTATGAGTTCACAAAGATGCCCTTTGGGATGAAAAATGCCTCAGCGACTTTCCAGGGGATGGTAGATCATATCCTAGCAGGAGGGTTTGCCCTTGCTTACCTAGATGATATTGCCATCTACAGCCATTCCTGGCAAGAGCACCTTCAACACGTCAGGGAGGTGCTGGGCAGACTACAGAGGGCAGGGTTGACTTAAGCCGAGCAAATGTCAGGTGGGTATGGCAGAGGTCTCCTACCTGGGGCATAGAGTGGGGAGTGGTAAGATCAGGCCAGAACCTGCCAAAGAAGAAGCCATTCAGGCATGGCCTGCACCTGTTACCAAACAGCAGGGGAGGGTACTCCTAGGGAAAGCAGGGTACTACAGAAATTTCATCCCCAGCTATAGTACCATAGCTGCTCCTCTCACAGACCTGACAAGGAAGAACAAAGCCAGCCAGCAAAATGCTAAGATAGAGTCTAGGGTTGCAAGCATATGATATGTCAGTGCAGCACCGCACTGGGATTAGCAATGCCAACACAGATGGGCTCTCAAGACAGGTATACTCACAGAGACCTAACCCTCTCAAGCAATGTTTCTCAAGGGTCACTTGAAAAACTAGAGTGAGTTCTCCAGGGGGGAGATTTGTGAAGATAGGTGAAGGCGGTCATTCGTAAACATTAATGTAAGCCACAGGCGTGTTCTCTTAAATGTGAAGAGACTGCATTGGATATTGAACTCCAAAAATGTAACAGTGCACTCTGCTGTAAGAAAGCTAAGTCAAGCATTTTATGACCGTCTTTGATGTCAAAATTTGAGCCGATATGTCTACAGGGAGGCATCCCTGCCTATCGTTTTAAGATCAGAGTTAATGGCTAGAATTTGCATGTATAAATGTCCTTTATAGCTCTGGTTTCTGACCAGGTGTAAAGAATGTAAATACAGTTTCTGTTAGACTGGGAACACCAGAGAAGTGTGAAGAATGATGTCATGTGAAGCAGCTCTGTGTTATCAATTTAAAGAGAGAATCAGACAGCTCAGAGCATTTTGTCTTGAGAACATCCAACATCACCAGCATTGCCTGTTTCTGTATGCAAGTTACCTAGAATGGTCTTCTCTTAGAAATAGCTTGGAATTAGAAAGATTAGAACAAGTGTTTTTCTGTGATGTCAGTACCTTTCTACGGTATTATTTTAAGTATTTCTCAGTGATTTCTGAACTCTTGACTAGCACTGTGTAGTAAGAAGTATTGTCTTGTGTTTTTATTATTAAATATGTTTAAACCTTTCAACTGTGGCTGTTTTACGTAGAGTTAATTTGAGCTCTAGAGTACATTGCATGTATATAGTGATGCTGTACCAAGTCACTCCAAATAAGTCTTGACTGTTAGGTAACACTTACCATTTGGATAATAACAGTAATAATTGGACACCCTTTTAAGGGCCTTTGAATAGCTGATATTAGTGGGTGGCGGCAGCTGGTACTACATTTTATACTGGGCAGAAAAGGGGCACAGCTGGAGAACCTGCGCCAGCCTTCCCCAGGAGTGTCTCGGTGGTTGTATATAACTGTTATCTCAAAGTGTGTGTGTGTGTGTGTGTGTGTGTGTGTGTGTGTGTGTGTGTGTGTGTGTGTGTGTCAGCTACTTTAGCAAGGACACGAAGCACTGGTTGGACAGAGAGAGTGCTGGAGGTTTTAGCTTGCCCACTAGGCTGAGATCTGGACCCTATAGCTGTGCCAGAAGGAAGTCTTATTGGGGACCTGGAGAAAAGGGAGAAACCAGCCCCAGACTGACTGTGATACTCTTAAGGGAAATTGTACTTCACTGTGTGTGTATTACCCTTTCCCTATATGGACACCCCTCACTGGTGTTAGTGGTGAGGATTGAGGCTCCTTGATTGTTGGGCCAGTGCATGGGTGTCACATATGCGTTACAGGTCACACACAAGTTTAACAAAGTTTATAAAAATCCAGTATTTTTCAGCCATTTTTTCTTGGGGAAAAAATGTGATAAAATGCTTTATGCTCTTCCATTTATTTACTAATTTCAGAGTTGCTGGTTTTCGTCCTATTCATCTGAAAGACCTGACACTGGTTTAAGTCCAACACTGGTAAAGGTTTCACTAGTAAAGTCTCTCTAAGAACCTTACTGTCAGAAGAATAAGAAGCAGAGTTTCCTTCTCCTTGCTGACTCACTTTTTGATGGATAAACTATTTCCTCCTTAGCCTGTTCTGCATCAAAAAATTACTTTGATCCTCCAGGTTAAACACTTGACATCTGGATACAGCAGTTAAATCTCACACCTGCTGCTCCACATTCCCTGATTACTGGAATACATATGACTCTATTCACTGTACACCAGACTGAAGAATCATTTTCGAATACACTTTGCTGCTTCCAATTTGTAATACTTTGCCCTTCTACCACAATTTTGTCAGGATCAACTCTTTCTGCTTGTATGACTGAATCTTTACTACTACAGATCTTGGTTTCTTTCTCATGGCCAGGTTTGGAGCATAATTCTGTGTGCCCTTTCAATTAAATTCTGCTGTGGAACACCACTGCAGTTGCTTACACGTGATTTCATAAATCAGAACAGTCTGTTCATTATAGTTTCTCTTGTACAGCAGAAAATTTCAGGTTTTCTCTGCATGCTCTGTCTTCTAACTCGACTATTTTTTAAACAGTTATTTTTTGAGAAACCTCATATTCAGCCAGCTTTTTCTTTATGTTAACCTCTGATTTTTTAAGTTTTATTGGTTCATCTGAATGGCTAGTAAAAGTTTCTTCTATATTCCAGCCTTTTGTTGTCTAAATTCATATATTTCTTCAATGTTTCATTTATTTTAGTCATCTCGGAGTACATCTGATTTATTTTTCCTCTAAATTACTGGAGGCCATTTCTTCAACCAAAGCTGAAGCCTGAACTTTTTTTTTGCTGAATACCTGCAGAATCCTTTGCAGGTAGTGTTCACTCTTCACCTTTTCTGATTAATTTTCTTTCAGGTTTTCCAAATTTCTTCTTTGCTGGCATCCAGACAGTGTGTCTACTATTTATATAAAAAAAAAACAATTTTTTCAATGGCACTCATAGGAGGTTACTTGGCTAATGACCCCAAGAAAGTACAGTTGTGTACACTTACCATAAATGTAGATGTTCGAGTGTATTCACTGTTGCAGTCATTACATTTGGGTTATCTGCTTGCAGTAACCCTCAGTCGGCCTGATAAACAAAGTCTTGGGTCCTGCATCGGATGCTGTCCCTTCTTCCATAATGTCAGGTTGTCAGGGGTATAAAACATGCAGCCGACACCATCAGTTTTTTCTTGCCCTAGATGTCAGGTGCCCCCCTAATGGGAAGCAATTAAATCTATAATTACAAGGATATACTCCAACAAAAAAGCAAATACACCAAAAAGCTTTTTGAGCATAGCAAGGGAGAGTAGAGGTATAGCCAAAAGAAGAAAGGCAGCTGGAGGGAGGGTAACCAGGACTGCAACAGTGAATACACTCGAACATCTACATTTATGGCAAGTGTACACAACTGTACTATGTTTCTTCATGTTTCACTGTTCCAGTCATTACATTTTGGTAGATTCCCAAAGCTAAGGATGGGAGGAGGAATTTAAATAGAATTAGGACCAGCTATAAGACCCTGCAAGACTGCAGTGGCAAAGCCAGCTCTGGATTTAGAGAAAAATGGCAAATGATAATGCGTGGTGAAAGTATGTACAGAACTCCAGGTAGCAGTTTTTAGGATGTCCTTGGAAGGAACGCCCCTGAGAAAGGCTGTGGAGGTAGATGCAGCCCTGGTTGAATGAGGTCTGATGCCCTGTGGGATAGATTTTCCATGGTGCTTATAATAGAAATGAATGCAGTGGCCTATCCATTTTGAAATGGTTTGCTTTGAAATAGCTTTGCCCTCTGTCCCTGCAGCAAATGCCACCAGCAGTTGTTCAGATTTCCTTTGAGGTTTAGTCCCGGCCCGGTAAAATCTAAGTTGCCTGTGCACATCTAAGGAGTGCAGTATCTGTTCCCCTTTGTTCTGTGGATTAGGAAAGAAGGTAGGCAAATGAATGGACTGATTAAGAGCCACACTGGATACCACCTTGGGCATGAAGGAGGGATTGGTTCTGAGGGACACCCTGTCCATATGAAAGATGATAAAAGGCTCCACTGCCATAAGGGCCTGTAATTCAGACACCCTTCTTGCAGAAGTGATTGCTAAAAGGAAAGCGGTTTTCCAGGAAAGGAATTTTAAATCTGCAGTAGCAGCTGGCTTGAAAGGAGAAAGAGTGAGTTTCTCCGAGACAAAGTTAAGGTGCCAGGCTGGAATTGGAGCTCTCCTGGGTGGCCTTAAATTTCTGGCCCCTCTGAGGAACTGCTTGAGCAGTGGGTGAGAGAAGAGGGGAGGCTTTGTGCTGTAATGAGCTGAAATGGCTGAGGCATGAATTTTGATGGAGGAAAAGGACAAGCCCTTATGAAGCATTTCAGTCAAGTATTGTAGAATCTGAGGTAAATTAGGCACTGCTTAACTCATCCCTTGAGATTGACTCCAGGCACAAAATCTTTTCCATTTTGCAGCATAAGATTTTCTAGTACTAGGCCTCCTTGCCTCTAAAATGATATCCATCACTGATTTACTGAGGGATGGTAAAGGAGAGACTAGGTAATTAGTCAGGCTGCTAGGTTCACGGTTTGCAGCTGAGGGTGCAGAATCTGGTTCTCCTGCTGAGACAACAGGGAAGGAGTCTGAGCCAGGTGCCATGGGGCCAAGCGTGACACACTGCGCAAGAGGGGGTACCCAGTGTTGGCGTGGCCAGTCTGGTGCAATTAAAATCATCCTTAGCTTGTCCTGTTTGATCTTTAGTAGCACCTTGGAGAGCAGAGCCAGAGGAGGAAAGGCATAAACTGATAGGTTTTTCCAGCCAAAGGATAGAGCATCCACTTTCAAAGCTAGCTTGTGGGGAATCCTTGTGCAAAATTTGTCCAATTGAGGGTTCTGGGGGGAGGCAAAAAGGTCTACATCTGGGCTCCCCCACTTGCTTGTCAACATGTTGAAAATCCTTAGTTCCAGTTTCCACTCGTGTGGGTCCATGAGGTTTCTGCTTAGTCCGTCTGCCAGTGTATTTAGTTTTCCTGGCAAGAATTGAGCTTGTGGATTCACTTGGTAGCTCAACGCTGAGTTCCGCAGTGCCATGGCTAGTCTGCAGAGGGGGTAAGAATGTGTACCCCCCTGCTTGTTTATGCACCACATGACAATGGTGTTGTCCGTCTTTACCATTAGCTCTCCTGGAAGAATGTGGTTCTTGAAGGCTGTCACAGCATTCTGTACAGCTAACATTTCCTTTTGATTTATGTGCAGGTGCATTTGACTTGGGTTCCATTTGCCCTGAATACACTTCCCTTCCAGATGAGCCCCCATGCATAGTCTGATGCGTCTGTTAAGGTTTGGGCGGCAGGCGGTAGTGTGAATGGTAGTCCCCTGTTTTGGTGGCAGGCCTCTGCCCACCAAAGGAACTCTAGGCATAGGTAAGGTATGACAGGAATCATTGCTTCTAGATCCTGTGAATGTTGACACCATAGGCTTTTGAGATACCATTGTAGTTTCCTCATATGCAGCCTTGCATATGGAATTAGAAGAATGCAGGAGACCATGAATCCCAAGGCTTGCAGTATTTGCATTGCAGATAGCTGGGTTTTTGTTGCCACTTGTTTGAAGTAGGTTGTCAAATGAATTTGTTTCTCTGGAATAAGGAAAGCCATCTGGGAAGTTGTATTCAAGCTTGCTCCCAGGAATATAATTTGTTGACAGGGTACCAGGTGTGATTTCTTTTTGTTTATGGTGTACCCCAGACAAGTCAGAACCCTTTCTACAAAGGCCAGATGATTCAAAAGTATGTCCCGGTTTTCTGCCTGAATTAGACAATCATCCAGGTATGGGTATATTTGAAGATTTCTTTGCCTGCAAAATGCAATGACTGGAGCTAGGCACTTTGTGAATACCCTGGGTGCAGCAGATAAGCCAAAAGGCAGTGCAGAGAACTGATAGTGCATGTAGCCTGCTTTGAAGCGTAGGTATCTTCTGCAAGACTCCCTGATACTGATGTGCAGGTATGCTTCTTTTAAGTCTAGTGTTGCCAACAATGCATCTTTGCCTAGCATAGGAAGCAGCTGGTGAAGAGTCAGCATTTTCAATTGTGGAATCACCAGAAAGGTGTTTAGAATAGAAAGGTCCAGGATAGGACGCCATGTATTGCCTTTTCTGGGTACCAGAAAAGTCTTGAATAGAAACCTTGTCCCTTTTCCTCTTCTGATACCAACTGAATAGCCCCCATGCTTAAGAGAGAGAGAACTTGATTTTGGGCCTCTGCACACTAATTTGGGGGTAGATCTGGCCACCCGCTTGGTGTTGGTAATGTACGGAAGTGAAATCTGTATCCTTGGGACACTATATTTAAAACCCATTTGTCCTGGGTAATGAATTCCCAGTTTCTGGCCTGCAGACCAATCTTTCCACCTAAAGGAGTATTCAGTTGGGAAGTGTTTGGAAGTTTTAAAAGCAAGTCATTGAGACAGTTTTCCACAGGGGGGAATCTTACTACTCCCAGATTTGGGTGCGGAAATCCCCCACTGCTTAGTCTTGTATATCCTCTGGGACTGAAATCTGGGGTTTCTGCTGTGTCTGGGTTTGGCTTGAGAAGACCTGGAAGGGGCTGGAAAGGACCATTTCTTAGAGGGCCAATGCCTACTAAATCTAGGAGGCTGAACTTGCAAGAAATCGTTAACAGTTTGCATAGCTTTAGCTTCATCTTCCATCTTTTTAAGAACTTCCTCAGCTTTGTTGCCAAACAGGCGGTCCTGATTTAAGGGAGCATACAACAGTTTAGCTTTAGCATGATCAGGCAAAGATTGCTCCTTAAGCCAAGCATGCCTTCTGAGCACAGACCCAGTAACAGCAGCCCTGCAAGAGGCCTCTAATGAATCAAATCCACATTGCAAAGTATGTTTACCAACCTGTCCAGCAGAATGCATTAAATCCTGTAATTCTTTATTTTCAGCACAGTCAGGAATCAACATCATTTTCTGTTTAAGCAACCCAATAACATGCTGTTGATACTTTAACATATGAAACTGGCAGTTTAAAGCCCTAATGGCTAAGGTTGCAGAAGTGTAAACCTTCTTACCCCATCTATCCAGCGCCCTGGAGTCTCTATCAGAAGGGGTAGGATTTTTAGCAGTAGAAGCCTTAATGCCCTTGGGCCCCTGTGAAATAGTCTCTGGATCCGCAATAGGATTTTTAAAAAGAAACTTGTGTGAATCAGGAACCCTGTAATTTCGGTCAGGTTTTCTGGGAGCAGGAGGCAAAGAATCAGGGGCCAAATTAGATTCCGAAAAGACATCATCAACAATGTCTAGTACAGGAGGTATAGCTAAAGGCCTATGCTGAGGCAGGAGTAAGAAATCCCGGAGCCTCTTTTTTGAATCAAAAAAATCCTGGCTTTCCCAGTGGAAATGCTCCCTTAGAGTATGTAAGGTTTCACCAAAAGAAAAATCCTCTGGAGGGGAAGCAGAGGGAATAGAGTCCTCTGCATCATTATCCTCGTATGTGGATATGGACAAATCCAGATCATCAGAAGAATCAGAAAAATCAGAATCCTAGTCAGAAGATTCATAAACAACTTCAGTCCTAGGTCTCTTAGAAGGGGGAGGTTGGCTTCCCCTGATTAAAAAGTTATAAGATCTTCAGCCATTCTTATTTGTTTTTTTAGGCATAGAGGCCTGAGCATGTGGCCTGGGCGTCGGTTTCTTAGACAT